>NW_021401140.1:0-276 GCF_001605985.2 Dendrobium catenatum | reverse complement strand
GGTCCGACGAAGGTCGGGCTGAAGTCCGGCGGCGGTCGGTGGCCGGGCGGTGGTGCTAGAGCTCTTGAAGCTTTAGAGCTCTTCCCTATCTCCAGCAAAAGGGTCCTCCTTCATGTAGAGAGTGAGGGTCTATTTATAAATTTTCATGAGTGGCACGCCCCGTAAATTTAGAGAAGATTCGAGGCTGGTTCGGAGTGCTCCATCGGATGGCTTGTATTGATTCCCCCGATCGTAGAGAATTTTTCAACTGTTTAAGTGCCTTAACGATGTCGGAAT
>NW_021401139.1:0-224 GCF_001605985.2 Dendrobium catenatum | reverse complement strand
CAGACATTTCGCTTGTTGTCGAAGAACTTTTCAGATTATGGGTGAAGATAATCGTTGGTGTACTAGAAATGCACTTCAACAAGAAGTTAGTGAGAAGAAGTTAGCGAGACTGACTTTATATCGCTTAAGACCAACTAGAGTTGAAAATGCTTTGGTAGTTGAATTTTGGGTTTTGGCAATGTATAAGAATGTAATCGATTTGCTCGTAATAATGTTTGAAGATT
>NW_021401138.1:0-1700 GCF_001605985.2 Dendrobium catenatum | reverse complement strand
AGCTACTTTCAGCAGCCACCAGCACCACCTCCTCCTTCAGATGACCAGGGCCCATCATTTGACTAGTTTCTCTTTTAATTTGTTTCTATTTTTATTGATTAGTTTCTATTTTTCTTTTACTATTTAGTTTTTTATTATTTTTTGTTTGTCTCCTCTTTTTTGAGATGTCAAAAGGGGGAGTAGTATGTTTGTACTTATATTGTTCTGATATTTGATGTTCTCAATGTTTGTAGTATTTCTGGTACACTATTATCTTAACTACTTAAAATTGTTTGTTGTGTGTTTGCCATCATACAAAAGTGGGAGATTGTTGTGAATCTATTTTCATGAATTATGATTTTGATGATAGCAATCACTTATGTTTCTCTATGATTGTCTTGCCTACTAATATTTCAGGTCCACAAGATCATACAATAATTAGAACCAGCTCAAAATTGGGTAGATTAGGTCTAAGTCATTTTTTACCTTTTCCTTTTCTCGAGTCTATTGTAAAACGTGTTGGTTCATAATGCTAAGTAACCCTACATACACACACATGAGAAATTTTCTGTCTGTTTAGAGTTTACTATTTTTTGTAATATCGGCTGGGATGATCGGATGAAAAGCAGAAATCTTAATCATGACATCATGGTTAAGGAAGACGTCATTAAGCCTATCGGCCTGGCCAATACTGTATCGGCCGGGATGATAGGCTCAAATCAGAAAGAATCAGCCGCCAGATCTATTTAGGTATTAGTTATTTTTGGACATCGGCCAAGACTATCCATTACATTGGCCTGGACGATGAAACACAATTATGCCTAAATTAATCTGGTGATTAAGGAAAGCAATTAAGGCTGATTGAATGATCACATCGGCCGAGCCGATCGTAGGATCGACTGGGACGATATTGTGGAAGATTAACATTGGCCAGCTTTTATTCACGGTGATGTTCATGATGATTCTCCTCGGAATTGAACTAATCATCTAGGACGACATAATTTCGGCCTGGACGATATCACAAAAAATTGTCTAATCGTCCCAAACCGACCGGGCTGATTGAGCAAAATTTACTATGATCGGCCAGGCCGATACCCCTATCGGCCTGGACGATAAAGTCGGTTTAAATAAAATAAGAGTTATTCTGAAGCTCTTATATTTAAGATCTCTTGCTCTACCCTAGATGTAATCTTTTACTACTGTTTTGACCTGAGAAATCCTAGAGGAGAGGGAGAGAGAGAGAGGATTTTGTGAGGGGGAGCTTGTGAGGGAGATTCACAAGGGTTGCTCCAAGCATTGTTCCACTTCTTCTTCTTCTTCCACCATAGTCTCTTGTCCTTGGAGGGTTGAGAGACGTCTTCTTCAGCAATCAATCAAGGTTCTCTGCATGCTTCAGGAGGAAGCAAAAGGAGTCGGGTTCTCTGCCTGTTTCAGGAGGAAGTAAAAGGAGTTGGATTCTCTGCCTTGCCGGGGTCGACGGAAAGGAGTTTTTGTAAGGGCTTCTCTGCCTTGCTGTGGGAGCAAAAGAAGAGTCACGTTTGTAGTGCAATACTCGGAGGGCGCCTCCGGGGAGTGGACTTAGGTCGAGTTGACCGAACCACTATAAATTCTTGTGTTCTTTTTCTACTGCTTCCGCATTTAATTTTCCGCACTTTAATTTTTTGTGGTGATTTTAGTTTGAGTTTTGTGCTTTACTTTAAATATTTTTAAATTCTCAATTC
>NW_021401137.1:0-272 GCF_001605985.2 Dendrobium catenatum | reverse complement strand
ACACTTGGAGAGTGTGAATAGCCGAAGGGTTCACTACCTATACTAGGAGAGTGTGAATAGCCGAAGGGTTCGCTGCCAACACTTGGAGAGTGTGAAAAGCCGAAGGTTTCTCTGCCCACACTTGGAAAGTGTGAAAGGACGGACGGTTCTCTGCCAATACAAGGGATTGTGTAAAAGGATGACAGTTCTCTGCCACATCGGGGAGTGGTGAAAGAGTGTGTTGTAAAGGCTTCTCTGTCTTGCTGTGGGTGCAAAAGGAGAGTCACTATTGG
>NW_021401136.1:0-638 GCF_001605985.2 Dendrobium catenatum | reverse complement strand
ACGCGTACCACATTTGTTGGGGGGGCATTTGTTGACCTCTGTATAAGAAATCAAAAGAGAACGAGAGAGAGATTGGGAATACCTCATATCCCGCCGAAAGCTCCCGCAAATATCGCAAGAAATCCCGCATACCTGACATGGTTCGGCGCTGACATCGCTCAGTTCACGCGATTCCTGCTTAAATCCCGCGACAACTCCTCGATCGTCGCCTTGTTCGTGTCTTTAAATACCGAGCAAACGAGACCTCTCGACTCTTCCTCCCCCGATCTCCTCTCGTTCCACTCCCTCACTGCCGATCCCACTCTCTTCTTGTCGAAATCCCTCTCAGTCGCAAGCCACCCCAAGGCCGACGCCTCTAAGACCCTTACCTGAAGCCGACGTCGAAGCCAACCCCTAATTCCGACCTTGCCTCCTCCGAGTCCGTCCCTGTCCAGGCCGAACTCCTCCATCCCGCTGCTCTGCTTGACCCCCCATCCTTCGACGGCTTTCCCTTTCGGTCGGACTAGAAGTCACGACATTTTGATCAGAAGTAGCGACGAGAGCTCGCTGCTTAGATAACTTTCTCCCTTCCCTTCGCTTCTTCGGCCAAGTCCCGTAAATTCCCTAAGTCCCTGGGTCGGCTGAGGTAAAGAGAGGTA
>NW_021401135.1:0-251 GCF_001605985.2 Dendrobium catenatum | reverse complement strand
GGCAACATACAAAGTGATATGCCACCACTCTTTTTTTTTATCTATCTATTTAAGTATCAAACAAATGATAGCACATGATTATCAAGCAAATAGGTTTAAGATAAAAGGCTAAACTGAACAGAAGGAAGAGAGAAGTACTCCAGTGGCTATATTCACAATTTTGAGAAAGATATCAATGGAAATAAAATGTCAAAAAAAGTTGAGGTTCAAAAGTATGCCTCAGCAGCAATAGCCTGTGTCATAGTATACTC
>NW_021401134.1:0-333 GCF_001605985.2 Dendrobium catenatum | reverse complement strand
AAAAAAAAAAAAAAAAAAAACCCCCGGAGCCGATGGTTCCTAATTCTAACAGTTACAAAAAAACCTAATAGTAATCTTGGGCTGCAAGACGACATCACCCAAAAATAGAAGAGCATAAGATAAATAATGAACCCGCTCTTCCTGCCAAAAATGTGGATGAAACCACTAGAAACCAAAAAATGGTGCAGAAACAAGATCACGAAACTTGAACCAATCCAGCTCTTGAAACTGCAAAAAAAGAGACTACAAGGAAAACAGATAAACTTAAAAGGTTGCTGGAAACAGTAATTAACCATAAAAACAATTTTGCAATAATGAGACAGGAGCAGAGGA
>NW_021401133.1:0-308 GCF_001605985.2 Dendrobium catenatum | reverse complement strand
CGGTAATGGATCTTTTCGCTCACACCTCCCTTTATTTTATTCTATCTCTTGCCTTCCCCTTTAATACCGATTTTCTTCGAGAATTCTTTGCAAACCTTCGCATTAACCCTACTTTCACAGCCCTGACCTCATATGTGAATCGACGCCCTTTCGAAATTACATATCAGGACTGTGTTGAACTGTTACAGCTATCCACCACCGGGGATAAGCTGCACTTAATCGCTTCAGATCCTGACCTTGACTGGTCCACGGCGAATCACTTCCTTCGGCAGACCAATGCACCTTTCATGTTGGAGAGACTAGCTCTT
>NW_021401132.1:0-213 GCF_001605985.2 Dendrobium catenatum | reverse complement strand
CCAACTATCAGTAGAGATAAACCAGCTAACTTTTGAATTTGTAATAGAGGGACTGATGCTAGAGTAAAGATTAGCTTGTTCAAGCCTATCAGCCACAGTTAGCCCAAAGCACCAAGGGTCCCAAGTGCGAGCGGGAGGAGCGGGACGTGCGAGTTATGTGAGGTGGCATGGAGCTAGGCTTGAAAGCGAACTACCTAAGGGCTTGTCAGTGAG
>NW_021401131.1:0-210 GCF_001605985.2 Dendrobium catenatum | reverse complement strand
AAGGATCGGATCTACATATGATTTTTATTGATTTAGAAAAAGCATATGATAAAGTTCCAATATAAGTGCTATGGAGAGTTCAACATAAAAAAGGGTTAATAATGCATATATTCAAGCCATTAAGGATATATATGCAAGAACTGTTGTGTTAAAAAATAATTTAGTTTGACCAAATATTTTCCTATTTCAGTTGGATTACATCAAGGATCA
>NW_021401130.1:0-296 GCF_001605985.2 Dendrobium catenatum | reverse complement strand
ACACCCATTCAGACTTCAGACTTGAGCTACGGGAATTGAGCTCCCCAATACTGATTTTACTGAAGTTGATAGATTTGGAGTCATCCTTCGTGGTTGTAGATTTTGGAGCCTACGAACATTCAGTAGTTGCTTGAGACTTATTCTTCAACTGGAACTTTGATTCTCCAGTCATTTTGGAGAACTTTGTAGATACGATCACTTGAACTGGTTGAGTCAAATTAGCCTTCGTACTTTCTTCAGTCCCTACTGACGGGTTGACGAAGTGGGGGTTCCGCTACTACGGCCGTTCTTATGGC
>NW_021401129.1:0-782 GCF_001605985.2 Dendrobium catenatum | reverse complement strand
TCACATGCACCAAGTCTAACCTTATCCTCAATAATCTTCATTGTATTCCAAAATATTCAAGTTGATGGAGGCAACATATCCTTTGTAATACCTATTGCCCTAGGATCCACCAAATCAAAGTAATTTGGTATGAATTCACATTTATCTTGCTATAATTACTGATTGAAAGCCTTAGAATGTATAATTGACGTTAAATAAGAGTGAGAAGGGAAATGAGGAAGAAAAATTTATAAATGACAAAGGCGTCATTGTGGTGTTGCGGTGCCATGACATTGAGCTCTTTGTTTGGGGAGAAGATTTAGAGGAGTGTTGCAGTGCTTGGTGGCGCCACCACGGCACACGGCTCTATGTTTGGATAAATCTGGAAGGATCTGAAATTTCTATTAAGCACAATGGCACTAGGGTAGTGGACACCGCAACGCTGAACCCAAAATGATGTTTTTTTTAAATAAATATCTAAAACCATTTTGTAAAACACCTCACCCCGACACCTTGTTAGAGAAGGAAGAGGAGAAGGAGAGAGAAAGAGGGTAGAGGGTTTCAAAGGGAAATGATTTTCATTCATCCGTCGAGCTAGATAGGGATTTTGTAGAGCATAAGGTAGGCTTCTGAACTCCTATCTGTGATTTCAATTTTAGCAATTCTATAAAAGATATGGATTAGAATGTGTTTTTTCTCAAATTTTACAATATTTCGCCATGTAACTTTTAACATATTATTGAATATTTTATTTTGAACATTTCAACTATAAGAAATAAAAATTCTATTAATTGATTTTCTCT
>NW_021401128.1:0-250 GCF_001605985.2 Dendrobium catenatum | reverse complement strand
AATTAAAAAGCACGTGAAGATTCCATCTCTTTCTTTTATCTCTTTCTTTTTTTTTTTCTTGTGATTGCGTAAAGCTTTAATATAGTGGAACCATTTCTTTTTAGTTTTGAGCGAATGATAATTAATAAATTTTTTTTTAATAAAACATTAATTTATTAGCCACCATCTTGAATTGATTAGTGTGAATAATTCTTGAATTAATTAGGTTAGCTGCCATGTTATTAAAACAATTCTAAATGAATCGTAAGTT
>NW_021401127.1:0-210 GCF_001605985.2 Dendrobium catenatum | reverse complement strand
AAGGGAGGGAGGGAGGGAGAGAGAGATAGAGAGAGAGAGAGAAAGAGATAGAGAGAGAGGAAATAGAGGATTAGAAAGAGTGAGAGGGAGAGAGAGAGAGAGGAATGGAAATAGAAAGTGGGAGAGAGAGAGAGGAATGGAGAGAGAGAGGTAATAGAGGGAGAGAGAGAGAGATATAGAGAGGGAGATGGAGGGAGAGAGAGAGGGAGG
>NW_021401126.1:0-279 GCF_001605985.2 Dendrobium catenatum | reverse complement strand
AGGATGGCATCTACCGGCCAAATTGGAGATAAATCTCTGCAAGAAAGCAAGCTTACCCTGGAAAGACCTCAACTGGGTAAGACTCCTAGGGGGTTTCAAGTCCACTATGGCCTTGATCATGGAGGGATCAATCTCAATGCCACGATAGCGAACAATAAAACCAAGAAACTTCCCCGCACTAACTCCAAATGCACACTTTAAGGGATTCATCTTCAAATCATGCTTTCTTAAGCGTTCAAAAATGATTCGTAGGTCTCGGAGATGATCACTACGGACCTT
>NW_021401125.1:0-249 GCF_001605985.2 Dendrobium catenatum | reverse complement strand
CATGTTGTCAATGTCTGGAGATGATAAATTTGTTAATATAGTGGAAAACAATATTATAAAATTTTAAATAAATCAACATAATTTAAAAGAATCTGTATATTATTTTTGTCGTAGTGATTCCCTTATACTTGATTTATAAGTTTATCATCCTACTAGTATAGAAATTGAATTGTCTTATGTTGATAGTTCATCAGATGAAGCTCTAAAAGTAAATGTTAATATATAACCAAATGAGTTTGTAGTCTCCTT
>NW_021401124.1:0-219 GCF_001605985.2 Dendrobium catenatum | reverse complement strand
GCATGTGACATGTAAACTTGTGGTCATTTATGCTTTACGTCATGCAAATGTGAGATCTTATGCGTAGATTGTGATGGCCCCCCTTGTATCAATGCTTGTTAGGAAATGACTTAAGTTATTGAAATGAGTTTGATAAGGAATTCATCATAGTTCTTCTTATTGCTCAGTTATGTTACCTTTATTTTTGTTATGAAATGGTGTTTTAGTTTCCTTGAGCAA
>NW_021401123.1:0-309 GCF_001605985.2 Dendrobium catenatum | reverse complement strand
TCCACCCATTAAGATGGAAACTCTAGTTT
This sequence comes from Dendrobium catenatum, assembly GCF_001605985.2. NCBI lineage: Eukaryota > Viridiplantae > Streptophyta > Magnoliopsida > Asparagales > Orchidaceae > Dendrobium > Dendrobium catenatum. The sequence continues at coordinate 280 of NW_021401123.1, read as the reverse complement.
TCATACTTCGAAACAAGAAATAATGTAAATCAGACATTTTGTGAAGAGTTGGAAATCCCCCACTTATAGCCATTTTCTTTTTTACTCATTACAAAGTATAAAGTGTGGCAATCTTTTTCCAAAGTGCTTTCCCATAAGGACTTGATAGATGGTGATGGGAATTGGAATAAATAGTTACTACTTAATATATTTTTAGAAGATTTAGTGATGATCATTTTGGATATCCCAATTTTTTGCATATCTGGAGAGGATATGGTTTAATGCTGGTGAAGAATTCTTG
>NW_021401122.1:0-225 GCF_001605985.2 Dendrobium catenatum | reverse complement strand
GACCAAATCTGCTCACACCCTTCATCGGGCTGACTTTGACATATACAAAGTCACCAACTTGAAACTCAACAAATCTGTGCTTCTGATTATAATACTTCTGCTGTCGATCCTGAGCCGTTTTCAATCTTTCTTTTATCAAATTGATCTTCTGAGCAGTTTCATCAGCAAAAGTGGCACCCAAAGCCTGTCTATCTCCGAGCTCAGTCAAAGTCAAAGGAGTACGGC
>NW_021401121.1:0-703 GCF_001605985.2 Dendrobium catenatum | reverse complement strand
ACACGTGAGAACTGATTTCCCTACACTTAAAGATGACTCAAGCAAAGGAAAGGGTGAGGAGAAACCCAAGTACAAGAAGGACAAGAAGAAACTACAAAAAGTATTTTGGGTGGATTCTGCATCGGACTCATCGGAGACGGAACTAGAAGATGAGTCATCAAAATTGTGCTTGATGACAGATGATAATCTTGATCAAGATGAGGTATGTGAACTTTCCTACGATCAACTTTTTGAAGTTTCAAAAAAAAATTCATGCTTCATATAAGAAACTCAAGAAAACTCATGCAAGTTTAAAATTAGAATTTTTGGAATTATAAAAAGAGTATGCTATTATGACTAAAGATCATTCTACAATTGATTCAAATCATATGGCTCTACTTGATGAATTTGATGAGTTAAACAAAAATTATTGTGAATTAGTTGAAAAGCAAGAGTCACTAAAATTCACACACTCCTCACTTGAATCTAATTTTAAGAAGTCTAAAGAGATGGAGAAAAGTTTGAGGATTGAGAATGAGGTCTTAAAATGCACAAATTTGAAGATTAAAAATGAATTAGAAACATGTAAGAAAACTAGGATGACACTTACTTTTGATCAAAAGCTAAAACCTAGGAAGAGGCATTATAACTCAAATCACTTTTGAAACCCTTTTCCTGGAGTTTGAAGTTTTTCATGTGGCATACTAGGACACATCTCACACAC
>NW_021401120.1:0-973 GCF_001605985.2 Dendrobium catenatum | reverse complement strand
TATACGATTTGACCATTTTTTCCCAACCATTCATCCATATGACATTATTTCACATCGTATTATACAATTCTCGATCATACTATACGATAGTCAAAAAACTATATAAAATGGTTGAGTCTTAAGATCATTTTACTCACTCGTTAGCCATCTCACTCACTCTCACCCATTTTCACTAAATGACAAGCTCCAACAAGCACGATCATCTCATCCTTGGAAGCTCATATTCCTCTCCCCATCCCAACGACCATTTCCTGATCGCCAAAGATGAAGAAGCCAACACAAATATAAGGCATAAAAAATTACCCCGTCCTGAATGTTGAATCAAGCTGCCTTAAATTTTGAGGTAATGAGCTTATTCACATCCACCACTTTGCAATTCCTCCTAACCCCAGCCTTCCCAAACAATTATGAACTTCTATTTGAATTCTTGGCCAACCTAACTATGAATATTGAAAACCTAACCTTCACCTCCTTTGTCTGCTGACAATTTGTCAAAATCACTAAGGCTGATCTCACCCAATACATTGGGCTATCTACTGAAGGTCCTAGAGCTTATTCCTTCCTTACAAATGAATTTGACTGGAGTACCACAAAACTAGTCCTTGGGAATGTAGATTTTTACCAACACTAACCACTCGTTCAGTCACTAACTTGAAATGCTAGAATTATTCAACACATTCTTTGAACTTTAATCATACCCAAAGCTGGCGATAGATTCCGCATGACCCCACTCTTATATGTTGTTACCTACCTTATTATGTCAAACACTAAATTTGATGAGGCTGATTTAATCATTGATTATATCTGAAATATGACCTTAGTTCACCTCCCTACCACTCGTAGAAAGCAAAATCTAGCCCTTGGCCACCTCATAGGTTACATTCTTCAAAACAAATATCAATTAACATATCCTGGTGAACTTGACAATCTACCCATTTTCTATACAAATGCCTCATTCCATATTTTGTTTCAT
>NW_021401119.1:0-438 GCF_001605985.2 Dendrobium catenatum | reverse complement strand
CCATCATCTATGTGAAAGAATCCATAGTAGCATTAATTCTACTACTTTGAGGCTCCGCTACTACTGGTAGATCTCTCCTAACCTCTCCAGTATTTCCATCAGTGACATCAGTTTCAGGTTCCACAACTCTGAGATATAATGCAACGAAACAATTTAAGCAATCTATAACACATGCATCATGTACCTACTCTAACCTATAGAAACATCTTATTGGCTCTTTCATATTAATTAATATTATTAAATCATTCGCTCTAATACTACTCTTTATCATGACTTGGCCCGATGAGCTCGTAAAAGAGAGGCGGGAACGAAAGTCGAACAGTAGGAATTAAAACCTTTAAATTACATTATACAAAACATCTTCAAATCATAAGAAAGTGCCACAAAAAAAATCAAAGGGAGTTTTTTCTTTCTTTCCATTTATTCATCAACATAATA
>NW_021401118.1:0-293 GCF_001605985.2 Dendrobium catenatum | reverse complement strand
GATTTATCTGATTAATTAAGGCATAATTGTGAATATCGCCCCGGCCGTTTGCAAAAAATACAGAATACCTTAATTGTTTATGACGGCAATATCTTTCTGTTTTGAGCATATCATCCAAGACGATTGGCTAATGACGACTGCCTTAATTAAGAACCCCTGATTAGAACTTCTATTTTGAGCCCGATCGTCCTGGCCGATGTAAATATCGTCCTGGCCGATTTAATTATCGTCCTGGCCGATTTAATTAAAAATAGACATTCTAACTCTCTCAAGTGTGTGTGTGTAGGGTTACT
>NW_021401117.1:0-681 GCF_001605985.2 Dendrobium catenatum | reverse complement strand
TGTAGCGACGGTAAGCTGCCTGATCCTCTGCCTCCCGGAATCGAGGGTCTAGAGTGGCCCTCGAGGAACTTCCAGAAGCCTGTCGAACTCGTTTCCCACCAGCCATAGAAAGGAAATAGCAAGAAAACTCAAGAGGAGATGGGATGTGAAGTGGAAAACATGGTTGGAACGGCCAGAATTTAAAGAAAATGACCATATCGTCCAGGCCGATCGCAGAATCATCCAGGATGATATGGTACAATAATTACGTACAAGTTGATTGGTCAAAAAGGCAGTCCGATTGTCTGGGTCGATCAGATATTGGCCAGGACGATTAGACACAGGCAATTGTATCGAGGAGTCAAGCCGGACGACCGTTAAAAAAGCAGATCGTCCGAGCCGATTAGGTGTATCGTCTAGGACGATGCACGATAATTGATCATACCGGCCGAAGTTAAAACATTTTAAATCTGTGCCACGTGTCTCATCCAGGACGAACAGTGGATATGCCAGGACGATTGTCCAATAATGGATCGTCCGGGGTCGATTTTAAGGATTTAAACGTGCTGACACGTGGATCGTCCAGGACGATGACCATAAAATGCATCAGCCAGGACGAAATAGGTTATCGGCCATGACTATCATCATGATTGCAATAGAGTTCCATGTTGCGGATCTATGGCTTATGATTTTGATGATAGG
>NW_021401116.1:0-312 GCF_001605985.2 Dendrobium catenatum | reverse complement strand
CGTTTGATGATCAGGGTCCCTCATTTCGTTAGTTTTCTTTGTTATACTATTTATTCTTTCTTATGGTTATTTTAGTTTCTGTTTTCTATAGTTTATTTTTCTTATGGTTATTTTAATTTCTGTTTTTTTAGTTTCCTCCTCCTTTTTGTGATGTCAAAAGGGCGATTAGTATGTGTATCTTGTAATGTGATTTTCGAACTTAGTGATCTTTTTTTTTTGTCACACTATTTTTATTAAACTGTTGAAAATACTTGAATTTTTTTTATTGTGTTTGACATCATTAAAAAGGGGGAGATTGTTGTGAATCTGAGA
>NW_021401115.1:0-239 GCF_001605985.2 Dendrobium catenatum | reverse complement strand
CACTAGATTGACCATCTTGAAATTTCTCAAAATTTTTGATGATGTTCCATATATGATCAAATTTCCAACCTGCTTTAAACTTCTCATCTTGTGCAAACAGTAGTTTGGCCTGATCTAACTATAAATCAATCTAATTACAATTACATAAATTATGAAATGAAAAAGACAAACTTTAATAGCAAACATAAATACTTACAATATCTTCATTTGAAGCACCACTAATGTGTCTATTTTCAACT
>NW_021401114.1:0-233 GCF_001605985.2 Dendrobium catenatum | reverse complement strand
TCAATTTGAGTTAATTTGATTTGATTTTGATTTGATTTGTGAGTTAATTTTGAGCTTAATGATGCATCAATTTGATCGAAAATAAATTTGATTGAGTCGATCGACATCAACGAATCATAAATTGAGCTTGATTTAAGTTCGTTTTGGAGTTGAATTGAAATTGGATTGAAATGATTTTGATTTGAATTGAGTGATTGGTTCGAGTCGATGCTACGTCATTAGGCGTCCACCTA
>NW_021401113.1:0-319 GCF_001605985.2 Dendrobium catenatum | reverse complement strand
AAGTTCATAGGGCTTAACATCCCAAACAAACTTTCAATCCTGAGATCATCCTGGATGATGATTGGTGCCAAAATTGAGTTTTTAGGATTTTTGAAAGCTCTCTTTTTATGCATATCGTATGGGTGATCTGGCGATCATCCTGGATGATAATGTCTGTTTTACAAATCTATTTAAACACCTCTTGCTTTCTCATGAAGAGTGTCTTTGGAAGCCATTATAACTTCATTCGTTTGGGGGAAATTTGAAGAGAGAGCTTGAAAGGAAGTGAGGAAAGGGTGAAGTGTGAGAGAGGGAGAAGATCCTGTGAGGGGGGACTCAA
>NW_021401112.1:0-206 GCF_001605985.2 Dendrobium catenatum | reverse complement strand
CTCTCCTTCACGGGAATCGGCCGAAGAAGCGTGTAAACGGGAGATGGAGGGGAATCGATCGGGTCTAGGGGAAGAGGCTACGGCTGCTTATGGGGCTTCCGATCCAAAGGATCGTGGCTTCCGATCTAACAGAGAGGGAAAGTGTCGGAGGAGCTAAGCCGAAGCAGCGAGGAAGAAGATAGAGAGGGATTGCGGGAGAGCCAGTG
>NW_021401111.1:0-1240 GCF_001605985.2 Dendrobium catenatum | reverse complement strand
TGCCAAATATATATAAACCATGTTTACATTTTCAATGTAGTGGGAAACTTTTCTTTTTGTCCTCTTGCATATTACAAGCTATGTGATAAATGCTCTTCTTCTAAAGCAAGATTATGTTAGATTTGATTTGCTTTCACTTTAAGTTGAGAATGATACTTCACTTTTCTTAGTGATGTTTAGTATAACAATTGAAATGAAATGAATGAGTGAAGTGGTATGATGATTTCAAGAAATGCTTCTTTTCCATATTATTTAATGATTGCATTTTTTTTATCTCGGTTAAAGCTTCAATGTCTTCATCTTATTAAAGGAATGCATTGTTAGCAAATGTTGTATGTTTGGTACTAAGGCAAGTTTATGAGTTTTGAGCTAAAAGTTTCATTTTGGTATTTGATGGCATATGGTGTAAAAGTTGGAAATTTGTTGGAAGATATTCATGTATCTTATAAATTCAATGTAATGGTATTTATGTTGTTGGAATAGTTTTTTGAAATATGGAAAGATGAGTAATGGCTTGAGGCATTTTGTGAATGTTGAAAGAGGGAAGGTGATGTGTGCGAGAAATAAAATATGGGGTTTCTGGGTTCGAAAAGGTGAAAATTGTATGTGTTTTGGAAAGGTGAAATTGTGTATATGAGAAGCAAGATGAATGTGTATATCTTATGGAAAGTGAAATTCAAGGTGATGCTTGTGAATGATGGGAAGTGGAGATTGTAAGATTTAAAGATAGAAGTATATATATTGGAAAGGTTTTGTGCGAATATTGTGAAAATAAAAGTGTTTGATTTGGTAAGAAAAAGTGATTTGCATCGATGTATAAAAGTGGAACTTGTGTGAATTTCGTAGAGAGAGATAAATAGTAGTTTGTGTTAGAGAGTGAGTTGTAAACTTATTAGAAAATAGAAATTTTAAAGAAATCAAAGCTCTCTTTCCCCCTCTCTACCTCTCTTTCTCCCCCTTTCTAGTGCCTTGGGGTGAATGTTATTAAAAAAAAAAAAAAAGAAGTGCACTTTCAAAAAGGGAAAGGTTCTAATAGGTAAGCAATAAATCTGGTGCTCAAGCCCGAAGAAAGGTACGTTTATATTTTTAGTAAATTTTTATTATTTTATTATTAATTATTAAATGTGCTCTAATCCCTGTTTTCTCTTCTTTGTTTGCATGAATTGCGATGAACGATACCGGTCGAGGGAACAAAAGGACAAGAGACTAACAGCGTTAGTCGCCTCCATCCAACCGGATG
>NW_021401110.1:0-545 GCF_001605985.2 Dendrobium catenatum | reverse complement strand
TGGGAAAGATATAAAGAGGCATGTAAGTAATCTAAAAAAGCAATATGCGATGCAAAAACATTAGCTTTTAGTGATTTATATAATAGATTAGATATTAATGAGGGAGAAATATGTATAAGTTAACCAAACAAAGAGATAGGAGTAGTAAAGATTTAGTTCAAGTGAAGTGTATTACTGATGAAGATAAAAAAATAATTTCTTAGAAAATGATATTCAACAAAGGTTGATGAGATATTTTACTAAACTTTTTAATAAAGAATGTGTTAATATGATTGACTGTAGTGACCTTAACATCCTAAATGAAAATAAAGATTTATATATTTAGTGGCGTATTAGTAAAATTGAAGTTAGATAGGCTTTAAAGTAAATGAAGTGTGCAAAAGCTGCTGGACCTAATGATATTCCAATAGAGGTGTGGAAATTCTTGGGAGATGAATGAATTTCTTTGCTTACTAAACTTTTTAATACTATTTTGAAGACTAAAAAGATGTCAAATGAGTGGAGAATTAGTGTGTTAATTCCTATTTTTAAGATTAAAGGTGATG
>NW_021401109.1:0-234 GCF_001605985.2 Dendrobium catenatum | reverse complement strand
TTAGTGTTCATGTACTTAGCTTTTTTCTACACATCCGTTGAACTTTGCCCAGCTGTTCATGATACCTCTTTGCAATGTTCTGTTTGTGCTCCCCTTTTGTCATGTGAAGGTGAAGGGGATTTAAAACTAAGCTTGTATTTGGGTACCATGTCATAGAAATCATCCCAATATGCTTATTTCTTAATATATTTTGAGAAAAATTGGTGACACTTGTAATATTGTTATGGATTGCAA
>NW_021401108.1:0-342 GCF_001605985.2 Dendrobium catenatum | reverse complement strand
TTAGAGTTGAGCATTTTATTAGAAATTTGGGATTATCTTCCTGAAATTTGGGGTCTTATAATCAAAGATCTGCCCCGGATCCTAAATCTATTTTGAACGCTGGACCATAGTCGTCCGATCCTAACTAATGCAGTGCAAAACCTGGACTTACTCCGGCCTAAATTGGGGAGCCAGCTAACCACCTAGTCGATTTAAAAGAGTTGAATCCGGTCTTTTATGAAAGAGTGGTAGGGACGTTATACTTAAAGTTCTGGAGAATTGGGGCCGACATCTAGAAATTTTTCTAATTTGCCCCTTTGACTTAAGTTGGGTACTAAAATGCTAAACTGATGCAATTAAAAT
>NW_021401107.1:0-202 GCF_001605985.2 Dendrobium catenatum | reverse complement strand
AAATCGATGTTTGAATCCCATTGGGGTATTTTGGTGATTTTGACCCCTGGTCAACTGGGGGTCAAAGTGGGTCAACCAAAATACAATTTAATATTCAATATGTCAGGATTAAATGTTTGAAAGTGATCAGAGGCTTCGGAGGAGGCTCTAAGGTCATGATCTACTGGGTAACAGGTCCAGTGGCATAGGCTGTAAATATTTA
>NW_021401106.1:0-294 GCF_001605985.2 Dendrobium catenatum | reverse complement strand
CAAGTTGACAGTGAAGAACAAGTATCCTCTTCCCAGGATAGATGATTTGTTTGACCAGTTGGAGGGTGCTTCAGTGTTTTCCAAGATTGACTTGAGGTCAGGGTATCACCAGCTCAGGATTAGAGAGAAGGACATTGCAAAGACTGCTTTCAGTACCCGATATGAGCATTATGAGTTTACAGTGATGCCTTTTGGCTTAACAAATGCCCCTACAGTGTTTATGGATCTCATGAATAGAATCTTCAAGCCTTCTTTATATCTATTCGTGATTGTATTCATAGATGACATACTTGT
>NW_021401105.1:0-221 GCF_001605985.2 Dendrobium catenatum | reverse complement strand
TGCATCTTTTACCCCATGTGTTCAATCTACTAGCTGCCGCTTCCAATAAAGGCTGAAAATCCGAAGCTACCATTCTTCTTAGAGTCATTTTAATTCCAAGATAGATCATCTCCTTGACAATATTGAATTTAAGAAGCTTACCAATTTTACCTTGGGTTCTTCTTCTAGTATTCTTTGCAAAAATAATCATAGATTTAGTAGAATTAACCTTCTGCCCCGTC
>NW_021401104.1:0-1211 GCF_001605985.2 Dendrobium catenatum | reverse complement strand
CTGAGAGAGTTTAGTTCCATGACAAATTTTTAAAATATAGATTAGATTGCCAACAAAACACTAACCGATAGATTTTTCCCTTATTTTGTTATGATCTGATTCAAGATTTCTCATAGGTACAAGCCCTATAGTTGTTAATTATTCTTCCCCAAAAAGAAAAAACTTTCAATTAAGGTTAGCCAGTAGATATTTGTTGAATATTTAAACGTCAAAGTTAGTGAATTTATTTCAAGGAATTCAATTTAGGAAAGTTTTCCCTTATTCTGTTATGATCCACATCAACATTTTCTTAGTTAATGATCATTGCTTTGACTTTTTCTTCCCTCGTTAACTAGTTGAAAAAGTCTTCTAGACTCAAGTTAGTCAAATTTTCAATTCAAAATAAGCCTAGAATTTGACAGCTATTGCCATCAAACTGATGAAACAAGGACTCACTTACTATGACCTTTCTTATAACTTGTTGAGTTAGAAATCTATCGGTAGGGATGAAAATAAGTCGAGCCAAGCTCGAATCAGCTCTGCCTTGAGCTTGAGATTTATTAATTAATCGAGTTAAAGCTTGAGCTCGACCTCAATTCTACAAACACGAGTCAACTCACAAGATGGCTCATTTAATATTAAAAAAAAATTTATTTGAATTCCAAAAATTGTTATAATAAAATGACAAAAATAAGAAATTAGAAAAAAAAAATAAGAAATCACTTAATATAAAAAAGTGATGTATAATTTTTTGATACTTTTAACAATTTTATACTTTAACTTTTGAATGTTAATATACTTAAGTGTATTTTACATTAATATTTTTAAAGTGAGTCGTCTTACGAGCTAACGAGTCGATTTGAGATTGGCTCAAGCTTGACTTGTTAGCTCACTGAGCTCAGCACACGAGTCATTGATTGAATTGAACCCAAGCTGGCTCACGAGTTAACTAGACTCACTTAGATCTCTAGTTGTCAGCACTTCGACCATAATTGAGCGAGAAGAGAACAACCTTCAAGACCCACTCAAGCCCAAGACTTTAGCTATGGGAAAACTTATGCTTTCCCAGCATGGCTAGTAGGAGTTGTAGACTTCAAAGTCTCCTCCTTTGAGAAGTAAGATCTTAGTAAGCCAAGGAGAGAACCTCATGCTTTTAAAAGTTGTTTTGAGTATAGTTTGCTAATAAAATTATTCCTTTTTCTTGGCAATTAGATGAGACTACCGTTAATGAT
>NW_021401103.1:0-242 GCF_001605985.2 Dendrobium catenatum | reverse complement strand
TTATATTGAGAAATAAATATTTGATTCTGTCCTGAATGAAGTCATTATGCAACATTATCAAAAAATGCAAAGTTTGTAATTTTCTTTTTAATTTCATAAATTATGATGTAATACAATGCCCATTGCATCATACATATCTAGCTTTGCTTTGAATTTTGTTAGTGAAATATATCTATATTTTTTGTATTTATTTTTCTATATATCGACTTTGCCCATTGATGTAGGCAAGGGGGGGGGGTGGT
>NW_021401102.1:0-240 GCF_001605985.2 Dendrobium catenatum | reverse complement strand
TGACTTAAGCATCAATGGCAAGGAAAAATGGAGAGTTTCTTCTGTATATGGAAGCAAAGACTTGATCAAAAGAAGGGAGATATGGGAAGTATTGGAAATGTACTCTGTGGTAGAGTTTCCAATGGTAATAGGAGGAGACTTCAATGTCTCACTTCTATGGAAGACAAAATAGGTGGGAGAATGTTTCGTTTCTCTCAAGGTCTGAAAGAAATGGAGGCTTTTATCACTAACAATGATTAT
>NW_021401101.1:0-222 GCF_001605985.2 Dendrobium catenatum | reverse complement strand
TTCAAGGTACATGTTATTGGTGTGATAAGAGAAAAAAATGTAGTAAAATTGATGAACTTCAATAGCACTGAGTTTACAAAATTATTGAGCATAAACAGTTAAGAAATATTGCAAATGAAGTAATGACCATGTTCACTGTTACCTTTTTTGTTTTTTTCCTTAATCTGTTTTTCTGGCAGCTTCACGGTTCTGAGCAAGCCGCCTAAGAATCCTTTATCAAAC
>NW_021401100.1:0-210 GCF_001605985.2 Dendrobium catenatum | reverse complement strand
AGATTTCGTCCTTAATTATTGTCCTTAATAATGTCACTAAGTTACTTAGGTTCAAATCAAAGTTTCTAACCCTTAACTAAGCATGAAATAAATACACAATAGCATGCAAACAAGTCCTTAAATCTAGGAGAGCCTAGGCTAGGTGGTGTGTGTACCTTAAGCATGCAAAGATTAAATAAAATACACATAATTAAATCAAGATTAGTGACT
>NW_021401099.1:0-312 GCF_001605985.2 Dendrobium catenatum | reverse complement strand
CTCTCTCTCTCTCTCTTGCTCTCTCCCTTGCTCTCTCCCCCTATATTTCTCTCTCCCTCTCTCTCTCTCTTTCACTCCCTTTCACTTTCTTACTCTCTCTCTTTCTCTCTCTCTAATTCTATCACACACACACTCTCTCTCTCTCTCTCTCTTGCTCTCTCCCTTAATCTCTCTTGCCCTCTCTTGTTCTTTCTCTAGCTTGCTCTTTCTCTAGCTTGCTCTCACTTGCTCTCTCTCTATCTCTCTTTCTCTATCTCTCTTTATCTCTTACTCTCTCTCTCTCTCTCTCTCTCTCTCTCTCTTTCTCTATCT
>NW_021401098.1:0-303 GCF_001605985.2 Dendrobium catenatum | reverse complement strand
TAAAAGAAAGAAATAAAGCAAGAACAAAAACTAAGTGATAGCTACCCTATCACCTTCCTCTAAGAAAGAATAAAAGGTAGGTCGAACCTTATTGACTTCTAAAATGTCCCAAAGGAAATCCCCTTTCAAAGCATAGTTAGCGCACCAATGAGCTAACTTATTACAACTTCTATTAACAAAATGAAATAAAATTACCTCAAACTTCATAAGAAAGTCCAAGTCCTCTTTCTCAGATCAGTCCAGTCTTCGGCTATCAAAACTAGCTGAGTCCTGTAAATATTTAATTACATTAAAGTTGTCTCC
>NW_021401097.1:0-284 GCF_001605985.2 Dendrobium catenatum | reverse complement strand
CTATTTTTTATCAGAAAATTTGAAAATCTTTTATTCTTGCATGTCGGCGGTATGAAATTAGACGATTTACGTTTCGGACTGGCCATGTATCCCTGTTTACTAAGGTCTCTCATTTGTTTCCACGTAATTTTTCTGTTTTTCCGTTTGAAACGGAAAACTCAGTTGACAAAAATGTTTGGACGTAAGGCATTCTTTTTTAAAAACTTTATTTCTCTATTATTTTGAGAAGCATTATATATTAGTTTCTCCTTTTAAAAAACTCGTTTTCTCCTATTAACATTTTT
>NW_021401096.1:0-337 GCF_001605985.2 Dendrobium catenatum | reverse complement strand
GACCCGAACCCGAATAATACCGGGTCAATTTCGGGTTCACCCGAACCCGACCCGTAACCCGAAATTGAAAGGTCTATCTGAAGATGTCTATCAATATCCTCAGATCGAACAGTAGAGGCTCTACTATGAGTCTCACTCATCATCTGAGCAACCAAAGTAGCAAACTGGGAAAGCGTATCTGCACCAACCATTGGGACTGTACTACCCACTGGTGCTGCCTGGCTGGCACTCTGACCGTCTATCATATCAGGGTCTGGTAGATCCATACAGAAAATCCATAAAATTCAGAAAACTAATCAAAAAAACAACACAATAAAAATCCGAACAAACCAAAACT
>NW_021401095.1:0-1507 GCF_001605985.2 Dendrobium catenatum | reverse complement strand
AGTCGAAACTCGAAACGTTACCCGGCATGTCGGGTTGTCAACCCGGAACGCCGACCGTGTTTAAACGGTCAGGTTATCTGGACCGACCGACCCGATCGGGTTCGGGTATCCCCGAACCCGACCCGTTGACCCGAATTGACACCCCTAGTTTCTATTATCTTATATTCAATTGCGATCAAATCTTCGTCTAAACACATAAGTTCTCTTCTCAGAAAATAATAATAACAATTTTTTTTCTCAGCGAAACATCAAAAGATAATCTTCAGTTAATTTAAGCAAAAATTTAGTATGACTTATGCCGACCAATAATAATACGTCCATAAGGAAAACAAAATTGGAGCCCATTGAAATAAAACAGTCAATGAGAAATTTAATTTAATAATGAAACGCATTTAATTAAGTAAAGAAAGACCGAAAAATCTAAACACATTTAATTAAGCAAATTCAAAACTTCTAGAAAAATAAATTTAAAGGACTCTTGAAGAGTAAACATTTATCATCGTTTATCTAAAATCAAACGAAACTGTGGACATATGCTAAATAATGGCTTGATATGTGACCATATAGAACCCCCAAAAGAACAAATCATAGAATATAAACTCAATCTTTTGTGAGCTGGAGATATGGTCACAGTCATTCTTCTTTTCAAAGAAGATTCCATCCGCAATCTCCGTATGCATCATAACGATTCCATCCCCAAGCAGGAGGCGATGCATAAGGAGATTGGGGATGGAATCTTCTCTGAAAAGAAGAATGATTGTGAATGCAACATCATATCTCCGGCTCACAAAAGATGGAGTTTATATTCAATGATTTGCTCTTTTGAGGGTGCTATATGGTCTCATATCAAACAATTGGGGATTTCAGCGGCACAACCGTTGTGGGTCCACACTTTCACCCGCATCCACCGTGCAAGTGAGCTCAAAAAGCACGGCGGTGACCTCAAAGAAAATGTCGGGGCTGTCAACACAGCATTTTTCGAGGGCGATGCAATCACAAGTGAAGTGTTCAACATTGACTTTGTTGTCGCGGCAGATTTTGAGTGGGGCGATGTTGTTAAGATTGGTTTCCTTCTTGGTCACCACCAAGATACCATTGTATGTAGCGTATGAAGTTGGGGTCTCTAAGCTTGTGGCCCTGGCGATCAGTTATATGCAAAACATTCATGAACCAACCACTATCGGCAGAAATGGTGGCTTTGGAGATGATGAGGTCAAGATTGCCCAAGGCATGAACTATTTGTAAGAGAATACCATGCCAATTTTCACCTTCCACCAGCAGCCAACAATTAACATTCATCAAAGTTATTTAATAAAATAAATCGTAATTAGTAAAATATAAACTGTACTTAATATTACTTGAGCGGAGGTATGCAATCCGAGACGGGGACGAACTCCGAGTCAAAGTTGGAAGAACCTTCAGCCATTACTATCTCTGAAGCTCACTTAGAACATAGCAAAGTAGTTGGCCGAGGAAGAAGAAGACGAAGGAGACGTCTGTCCGGGAA
>NW_021401094.1:0-206 GCF_001605985.2 Dendrobium catenatum | reverse complement strand
CGAAGGTTAAGTCATGAATTTTTTTTTTAATTGGGGATATAAATTAATTTTGATTAGATTAGGAAATCATGACTTGTAATTTGATATTGCATTAAATGTTTTTAATTTCAGCCATAAAATCTATTTACTATTTATAATAATTATTTTTGTCACCTTATGAAGATCAAATAATTAATCTCATAAATATTTGCGGCATATATTACATA
>NW_021401093.1:0-1302 GCF_001605985.2 Dendrobium catenatum | reverse complement strand
GTAAATAAAAATTTTCTTTTGATTATAGATATGAATTATATAACCTAGGGATTAGTAGTGCACATAGTTAAAATAGTAAAATTATTAGTGCGCTGCCATATTTACTAGTTTACTGGTTTTTTCCTTTTTTATTTAAGTATCAAGATGCATTTGAATTTAATCTACAACTATACCAATTTTTTATGTACTCAACTTTTTTTTTTGTAGTAATTTCTTGAGTTTTTCAACATTTTCTTTTACTATTATTTGTGGAATACTCAATTAATGTTTTGAATATCAGTTTTTGTTTCATCCTTTTGCAATCCTAATTGAGTTTATGTAAAGATTCAATAAGAGTACAAATTCCATTTTCAAGTTTTCTTATAAATTTTCAAAATTTAAACTACACACATCTATTCCTTAAATTTAATTATTCATTTTTAATTCAATAGGCAATGAGTTAATGTATAGTTTCTAAATTCAAAATCAAGTTAATATCTCAAGTGATCTAGGTTAGTTAATTTTTATGTTTTCAAATTAAGAATATTATGTAGTGCTCATTCAAACTATCATTTAGAGATTTATTATTATCCTAATTTTTTGTGTTTTTATTTATTAATTTTTATTTTGGCAAAGTAAATTATTAAAGTGTAAATATCTATGAAGTATAAAGTACATCAATTTAAGCATAATCAAATTAATTAGATGTAAATAATATAACACGCTAAAAACTAGCTTAAAATAATTGTAAATGAAAATCACAAAAGAAAAATAACACTAAACTTAAGAAAGGAACTAAATAATGGAAAATACCAATTATTTTCTCTGAGGATGAACTAATGCAAAGATATTTTTTAAATGCTCTATATCTCCACCTAAATAAGGCATCAATTTTTTGTCATTAACTTTAAAAACATGCAAACTATTCCAATCCTGAATTTCAATCACTCCATAAGGAAACACTTTCATAATATTGAACGAACTTGACCACCTGAATTTTAGTTTTCTTTTTTTTTTTTTGTAAAAGGAAATTTATTAAGATAAAGTCAAAAAGTATACAATGAGTACAATATAGGGATAATCAACAAAAAGAAACTCCCTCAACAAAACAAAACTAAGTAGAGAGAAGCATATAACAAGCTAACACTTCCCTCTCATGCATAAACTTCAAAAAAGAAATAAGATCACCAAACCAACCAATATGGCTAAAGACCACTCCAAATGATCACCTTAACGGGAGTCGACTCAGCAACCCTCCTTCTGCTTCATCAGAAGATCAGTAATTGGCCCCAAACGTTGAAGTTCCTTAGCAAAATGAGTCTT
>NW_021401092.1:0-243 GCF_001605985.2 Dendrobium catenatum | reverse complement strand
AATCAATGCAATAATCGATGCAATAAGCAATAATAAAAAAATCTAGAACAATCATATCAATAGTCATACGCATATCAATTTAATCTATCAATCTCGGGAAAATCAGAAATCGTACGAAAATCGGGCAGAGTAACGGCAGTCTGTCACATTTACACAAAAATCCTGCAAAAAGGCACAAATTCCAAATTCTTCCAAATTACAATAGATTATCTATGACATCAATACAAGACTATTATTCTATAG
>NW_021401091.1:0-2640 GCF_001605985.2 Dendrobium catenatum | reverse complement strand
ATCAAAATTATTTGAAAAAAATTAGACATATGCGATATACAATTTTGTAGAAGAAAAATTTTTAGACCCATAAAAATAACAAAATTCAAAAGCAACTTTATTGAAGAAAATTTTTTTTAATGATGGTGGTTAGGCGAAATCGATCCAATAATGAATATTGAGAGGCAGTAGTCCAACGTTGGTGATCTGGTGATAGCAATTGTTTGACAATTATGACACAACAAAAACAATTGAGCAATGGTGGTCTAACGTTGGTAGTCCAACAAATGTAGTGGTCTAATGACTGTGGTAGGGTGTTGACAATGGTGGACGGGCGTTGAAGGTTTGAAGATAGTGATTGGGCAATAGTCCAACAACAACAATGTGTTTGTGGTCTGACAGTGATTGCCCAACTATGATGATAATGGGGCAGTGGTTCGATCACAATAGTTAGCTAGGTGATGAATGTCTGACGATGATTATACTAAGGTGGAGTTCTAAGATTTTTTAAGCTTTTAAGTTCACTTGAATGTCTAATCAATTTGCTTATTTATAATGGTGACAACCCAGAGCACTATATTGGATTGCATTTATTGATTCCTTTGGTTATAGCTAGAGCATTCATTTAGCATATAAATACCTTAATATTGTCAAAATTAAGTGATATTGAGCTCGTTAGATTCATCTCATTGAGGCATTTTATTTGATTATAAGCTTTGCAAATTTAGAGATCATTTAGTCTGCTAATTAATATTTCAAAATATCTAATTTTGCTTCAAGCTCTTGATCTAAGTTTATTTGAATTCGAATCATATCATTTTTTTGTTTAGTAAGTATTATTGAATGATCAATTTGATTATAAATTTATTGAAATCTAAATTTGGATGATCTAATTTAGTTATAGAGGTCTCTAATTTAATTATGCATCGGTATTTATATTTGATGAAGTCAATTATTTAGTTTTTTTAGCTTTTTTTTTCCATTTTTCGGAAAAAAAGTGATACAAAACGAAAAGTTGACCCCGTCAATTATTTAGTTTTTTAGCTTTTTTTTTTTTTTTTCATTTTTCGGAAAAAAAGTAATACAAAACGAAAGGTTGACCCCGCCTTTCTAATCCAACCCAACAGTGACATATCAGAAAGCTCAACACAGTCTGCGAGGGGAATACATCGAGCATAATAAATTATTCTTTTAATTCTTTATCAACTTACAGCTTAATTATTAGACTTTTTATAGTAATATTTTTTAATGAAAAACTAGACCTAACATCTTATATCTTCAGCACCTTACTATTTGTCATTTAAAAGTTAAGTGGTTTCTCTCAATCATTCCATTGATATTTTGATTTTTCTAATTTCCCTTAGTTCTTCAAATAATTCCTCCTATTTTCTCTTCGTTGATCTCCTATTTCACAGAGATGGCTTCATTCTGCTTGTTTATGTGGCTATTATTAATGGAGATATTTGAAGCACCAAATTCATCATTTATTAAGATTTTATTTTGGATAATTTTCTTATCGATTCTTAAAATAATTTTTTAATGCAAAATTTTTAAATTTTTTTTACTAAATAGAGGTTTAAAAAACAATAGAAAAGATTACCCAAACAAATCTTAAAATTAGTAAGTGTAAATAAATAAAATTTTAGCAGCTCATGAATTCAATAATAATTTGAAGAGAATAAAAGAAAAAATTTACACTGCTATTTTTAATATATATTTAAAAAACATGAGCTTATGTAATTTTAAGTATCAAATCAATTCAAAATATGAATATATTTAATGTGAAATATATATGAAAAAATAGTGAATATTAAGATATTTAAATATAATCAATAGACTAATCATTATAAAAAAAATTATCATGTCAAAAATTATTATAAACATGATCCTATTTTTTCCCTACATATTTCTCCCATTTTACTATGGTAGTATTGTCATGTCAATTAAATTTTCCTGGCGGGTTGACATAGAGAGAGACATTCATATCAAGAATATTTTTATCTGTAGAGAGAGAAAGAGAGCACGAGATCCAACGAAGCCGCTGCCAATTGTCCAGAGGGTTGTGCTGCTTTATCTTAAAACAAGAATGCTTCTCTTTACACTTATTCATTATATATCTTCTGCATTCTCTTCTGCATATAACAGATCCCTTCGATGAATCTGCCATTTATATATAATATACAGCTAAGCGCACAGGCGTACCTCTCACGGGCCTCAGCAGTGGACAGATCTCATTAATTTCAATACTTCTTGCTGTGCTGAGTGCTTATGGTTTTGAACGCCAAATCCAGCTTATTATAAAAGAGCTTTGAAACTTCATTATTCAATCATTTAATTAGTGAAGATATACGTATATATAATCTTTTAAATTTAATATTGACATCTTCACCATCTGCTTGCCTTTTTTTCTTCTTGGCAAGACGATGATTTCTTATCTACAACTTGGTAATAGACATTCATGATAAAGCATGCAACTGTTCAATTCTCTAATGAGTTTTATCACCTTCATGCACAAGTTATCTAATAATAGTTGGAAGTTTTTGCTTTTCCTGAGTAATGCACAAAAGTCTTCATCATATGACGTAGTTAGAGCCATCCAACAATAAGTACGTGTGGAGGAATAGTCTATCGCCCTTGAATTATATCAACCCAAGTTTGTCC
>NW_021401090.1:0-289 GCF_001605985.2 Dendrobium catenatum | reverse complement strand
AGTGCTAATCATTAGTGAGTTGCATATTAGGCTAATAACTCTAACTCCGATTGTATCATTCAGCTAACTTAACATCACAAATGCTAGCCTTCCTATAAGCAAATCCAACGGTGTGTTTACACTATATAGTCTCCTCTAAGAAAAATTATTACAACAATTTTTAAAAAAGTTAACCTAGTCAATTTAAGGAATTTTTATTGCGTCCTCCCACCTGACGTAGAGATGCGTCCTCCCACCGCTCGGTTTTTGCTAAGTATTGCTAGGTATTATTTGATAATAACGAGGAATA
>NW_021401089.1:0-375 GCF_001605985.2 Dendrobium catenatum | reverse complement strand
TGTCTCCTCCCTCCTCCAAACTCTCTCCCTCCAAACTATGTAGCTCCACTAGATATCCTCCGCCCACCAACTGAATATCCCTCACCATCGTTTTAAGAGAAACCAGGGATTTGGAAAGCCCCGCTTCTCCCTTAATCACCACCTTCCTCCCATATACCATCAACTCCATCGTGAGTGCTCCCCAATTCACTTTGGTGTCCCCCAAAGTTTGCAGCCATTTCATCCCCAGGATGACGTTTGTACTCCCTAATTCTAGCGGAAGAAAGTCTTCCCTCACCTATATCCCCTGGATCATCAGTCGCACTCCTCTGCAAATCCCCTGACCTTTCTCCACCTTCCCTGTACCCATCATCACCCCATAACAGCCGGTATCCA
>NW_021401088.1:0-1340 GCF_001605985.2 Dendrobium catenatum | reverse complement strand
TAATTTCAAATAGATACCTTCACGGACCCCATACACGCTTTTATTAGCGTGGTGGGAGTGAAGACACAGACGTGGTGTTGAATGACACCTACCATGCTCGCTTTTATTAGCTTGATAGGAAGGCCCAAGCTCCTATAGTTTTTTCCTAAATAGGGGAGACGCCATGAGGCTGTTGGATTTTACAGTGATAGAGGACCTGGACTTAAGCAATTGGCGATGAAATTTACTTAAGTGAACTTGAACAAAATTTGAACTTAAGCAATGAAAATAAATTGAGGAGAGGACTTATGGATTTGAAGTCAAACGAACTAAATAGAAGACTTGAAAACATACATAAGTCCTAGACTTGAATCAAATGATGAAGATCTGGACTTGAACTTGAATTGCACAAGGGACTTATGAACTTGGATTGAGCTGAATGTAAAGAACTCAAAATGAATGAATTGCAAGGGCCCGTGCTTACATGCCATTGAACAATAATGAACTTTAACAAACATAAACCACTATTAACTTGAACAAGAACTTTATCGAAATCAAATGGAAAGAACTTGAACTCGAATGGAGCCGAACTTTGGATTAGCAAATGAACAATCAAAATCTAAATGATCAATAAACAAATTTTGATCATTTAAGAGGATATAAATAAACAAGAAACTTGGGGACATTAATAATGAAGGTCTTGTGACAAATATTGTTGAGCAAATGAGAAACTTATGTCGAACACAAATCCAAGCAATTCACAAGAAAGTAAATACAATCTTGTCAAAGTGGAGAAGCAGAGAAGCAGAGTGGAGAAGTGGAGAGCAGAGAGCAAAGAGAACAATTTTGGGAATTCTTATGCGATTGGAGGTACTCCGTCGTCCCGATATGGCTGATGGAGTCCCTTGGGCTCTATAGAAACCAAGTAAACTGAGATTGGATCTTTGGCGATCAGAAGCAGAGCGGTCATTTTTGGAGGATCTTTGGCAATCAGAGGTGTTTCGTCAGCCTGGTGTGGTTGATGGAGTTTCTTGGTGGGTATATTTTTCTATGTCAATATTTTAATTGGCTAAAGGAGTTTTTGGCAGAAGATCTAATCTCAATGTGATTTTGAAGAATCTTTGGTTGGTAGATGTTCTCTGTTGGTTCGGTGTGGCTGACGACTTCTCTTGGATTGAATTTTTTTCTTGATTTTTTATTGGATTTGCTTTTGTCTGAATACAATTTTGATGTAGCGTCTGTTATGAAGTTCATTTTTGTAGAGAATTGCCTGCCGGCAGAACTCCTTCGGCTTGGTTTGCAAAACGATTGTGATTGTTGTGTTTTAATAGGTGTTAGATAAAATTTATTCTTGATTGATT
>NW_021401087.1:0-1114 GCF_001605985.2 Dendrobium catenatum | reverse complement strand
AAAAAGATGCAAATTTGAAATGAAAAATATATATACAAAAATGTGTATAAAAAATCAAGATGTTCAAAGAGCCAAATCAAAGATACAAGAGGCATAAAATGAGCCCACTAAATATAAGCTATTATCTCTTTTCTAAACTCTTAAAACTTAGAGAACTCATTGGTTATTTGATGCTTTCAAAGGCTTGATTTCAAAATTCGATGATTGAGACAAATTACTTTGTTATATTATTTATAAGATATTTTCTTTGTAACCAAGTTTTGATTGGATCTTATTTTTACCCAGTAAAGTTTTTTTAAGTTAGATCTTTTGTTAAAAAAAAAAAAGATTATTGCCCTGAAAGAAGTCCGAGCTAGGGATTAACAAGATCGGATATTCTACCTTTTTTAGATTTTGACTTGTTAACAGTTTGATCATTTGAATCTCTAAAATTTAATTGTTTGAGAAATTTTTCATATGGATACTTTGCTAAAACAAAAAAAAATTAAAACAAAAAACAAGAAAATTTTCTTTTCCTTCGTTTTTCTTTTTCTTTCTAATTTTTTTTTCCTTTTTATTGTTGTTTCTAGCTTTGTATTGTGAGTCATTTATTTTTTAGGGCTTTGATCATCAACATCTTTTCCTTGGATTCAAATTTCTTGTCACATCGTCCTGGCCGATAACTTTATCATCCTAGACGATAGGATAATTACTCTTCAAATTTCCATCTGCAGAACTTTTCTGTGCTTGCTGTAACTCTTCATCCTCGATGATAATTTATCGTCCTGGACAATCTGATTGAACTCTATTGCAATCATGTTGATAGTCTTGGCTGATAACATATTTCGTCCTGGCCGATGTATTTTATGGTCATCGTCCTGGGCGATAGACTAGATTGTCCTGGACGATCCACATGTTAGCACATTTAAATCTTTAAAATTGGCCCCGGACGATCCATTATTGGACAATCATCCTGGCCGATCCACTGTTCATCCTCGACGATACACGTGGCACAGATTTAAAATGTTTTAACTTCGGCCGGTACAATCAATTATTGTGCATCATCCTAGATGATACACCTAATCGGCCTGGACGATCTGCTTTTTCAACGGTCGTCCGGCTTGACTCTTCGGGA
>NW_021401086.1:0-221 GCF_001605985.2 Dendrobium catenatum | reverse complement strand
AATCCACCTTTATTGAATATCATCTTCTAAGAAAAGCACTTTTTTTATTTTCATTCTTAATACATTTCACTTGAACTAAATTGTTACTACTCTCGTATATTTGTATGACTAACTTATACACATATCTTTCTCCCTCATCGTTATCTAATTCATTATATAAATCATTAAAAGCTAAAATCTTTGCATCGCTAATTACTTTCTTAAATTATTTATCTGTCTCT
>NW_021401085.1:0-614 GCF_001605985.2 Dendrobium catenatum | reverse complement strand
CAATAGTCTTACTGAACAAGTACAATCACTGGCTATTAATAATCCATAGTGCTGTTGTAGATATCCAAACGTTGGTTCAATAAGAGTCATCATTCTGTGACCGTCGGCTTCCCGTCGGCATATCAATCTCCTTATGACTCCCAATTATTATATCTATGATCAATAGTTTAAAGGAAAGCCCGTCGGCCCACCATCCTGTACAGGTCAAGTCAATCTCCAACCAACGGTTCAACCAGATTCCACTTGTCTTTCACTATCAATAATCAGATAGTCACATTCGTATGCATATCAATTCAAATCATCAATTTCAGAAAATTGGAATTCGTACGAAAATCCAGCGGCATAACGGCAATATACGAAATTTACACAAAAATTCCTAAAAATCACAATTTACCAAATTAATATAGAACGTGCACGATAACATTATAAGACTTGGAGGCACCCTCCAAGTATTGCACTACAAAACGTGACTCTCCTTTAGCCCCCACGGCTAGACGGAGAAGCCCTCACAAGACCTACTTTTTTCCACCCCGGCAAGGTAGAGAACCTACCTCCTATTTCTTCCTCCTGAAGCTGTCAGAGAACCAAAACAAAAAGCAAACTCCTTACCTCTA
>NW_021401084.1:0-265 GCF_001605985.2 Dendrobium catenatum | reverse complement strand
CTATTAGAATATAAATTTGATGAGCTTTGATTAATTTTCATTTTCACTCATGACTCGATCTTATTTAATGTTATTAAAATGATTGTAATGGAAAAATTACAAATAGGATATTCTAAAATTTTGGTGTCACTTATGATCATTGCTGTTAAGATTGAATTTTTTTTCATTATGACGTCTTAAGCTTCAATTAAATAATAATTAATAATTATTTCCTTCAAAAACATATATTACAAACTTGCATTGAGAAAAAGAGACGAAAATAAAT
>NW_021401083.1:0-243 GCF_001605985.2 Dendrobium catenatum | reverse complement strand
TGTTCATTTCATTCGTCTGAAGTTAAATATGTTTTTCATAGTAGAGGATCATGGTTCGTAGGTGGCAATATTTCTACTATAGAATGTTGGAGTTCAGAAATCTCACCCCCATCTATGAAAAATTTGTTCTCACTTGTATGGATTTGATTGCCTCATCTCCCATTATTTTTTTTGGGATGAAACCAATATTATGAAATAGCTTCCAAAGTTGGAACTCTTATGCATTTAGATGACAACATGTTT
>NW_021401082.1:0-334 GCF_001605985.2 Dendrobium catenatum | reverse complement strand
CTAAAAATCTGGATTTGAACTATACTATGGATTTGATTGACTGAGTTTGATTTATCCACCTTAATAAAAATCAACTAGATTATTATTGATGATTAGATATGACTGAAGCTTTATTGAAAATCGATTGAAGATTGATTTAAGGCTGGATTGAAGGTTATCATGAAGATTGAATTGGAGATTGATTGAAGTTTGGGTTGAAGTTTGATTGAAGGTTGAATTGAGGTCTATATTGAAGATGTATTGAAGGTTGAATTGAGGTCTATATTAAAGATTGACTTGAGGTTGAATTGAAGTTTCGATTTAAATTTTATTGAGGGCTGGATTGAAATTTTAT
>NW_021401081.1:0-248 GCF_001605985.2 Dendrobium catenatum | reverse complement strand
AAAAGTGTACAAACTCACTCAGTCCTAGTCTACCCAAACTTGAGCTGGTTCCAAATTACAGTCTGATCGTATGGACTTGAATATCAGTAGATAAAGCAGTCATAGAAAAATAAGAGTGTTTGCTATCATCAAAATCATAAACCATGAAAACAGATCCACAACAATCTCCACCTTTGTTATGATGGCAAACATTGCAATTTGAATTTTTCAGAAAGGAAATTTTCTCCTAATCTCCCCCTCACTAAAAT
>NW_021401080.1:0-283 GCF_001605985.2 Dendrobium catenatum | reverse complement strand
GGAGAAGCCTGGAAATCCTTTGACTCTCGATATCCTTATTTTGCTTCAGATCCACGTAATGTTCGTCTCGCTTTAGCCAGTGATGATTTTAATCCATTTAAGATTATGAGTAGTACATACAACATTTGGCCATACTTTTGGTTCCTTACAACATGCCTCCTTGGATTTCAATGAAACAAACGTCTTTCATTCTATCGACTATTATACCAGGGGAGAAGAGTCCAGGAAATAATATAGATGTCTATATCCAACCACTAATAAATGAGTTGTCTGAACTATGGCA
>NW_021401079.1:0-353 GCF_001605985.2 Dendrobium catenatum | reverse complement strand
TTGCCCCAATCTGAAGAGTCAACCAGCTAAGGAGAAGGGAGATGACAAAGCAAAATACAAGAAAGGAAAGACAAAGACACAAAAAGCTTTTTGGACCAACTCTGCCTCAGAATCATCAGAAGAAGAAGCAGAGGAGGAGGTAACAAATTTGTGTCTTATGGCTAATGATAATCTTGATCAATCGGATCAAGATGAGGTAAACCCTAAACCCTAAATGTCAACTTTCATATGAAGAATTATTGCTTATTTCTGAGAATATTCATGACTCGTATAGGAAACTGAAAAAGATACATGCTAAGCTTAATGTTGAATTTAATTCTTTACAAATTGAGCATGCTAACTTAGTTAAAGAA
>NW_021401078.1:0-404 GCF_001605985.2 Dendrobium catenatum | reverse complement strand
ATTCAAGAGGTTCAAAATAAAATGCAGTTTGCATACAGTCAAAGTTGCTTGATTGCAAACATGCATAGTAATATTGCCTACAAATGACAATACTTTGTTCAAATATATGCGATACAGTTTGTTGATGAATGAACCTTTCTCCTATAAATGAAGATATATAATGAACACGAGCTTGACGCTTGTACAAATACATAAGTTCCTCTATACGAGGAACATGGGCGGAACCACATGGTTCCTAGGGGGGGCAATTGCCCCCCCTCAAAAAAAAATTTTTTTTTTTTAGAGGAGAGTAAAAAAAAATAAAAAATTATAGGAGAGTAAAAAAAATTTTTTGCCCCTCCTAAAAAATTATTTTTGCCCCCCCTAAAAAATTTTTTTGTCCTAACTTGCCCTAAAATATCTAT
>NW_021401077.1:0-561 GCF_001605985.2 Dendrobium catenatum | reverse complement strand
TCATTTAGGTTACTAATGTAGCAAAAACACGATATCATGACCAGGGCATTACATCTTGATTCCAAAGAAACATCATCAATGACAATAAATCTTAAAGCACGTACATAAAAAACATATATGTTTTAGCCAACCAAACAACCCCTAAGAAAAAAGATATAACCTTAAAGCTAATCCTTAGTTTAATCCAATTGAAATATGAAAATACTTAGTTAAACTACCTTGTGTTTGAACACAAGTAACAACTCCTATACACATGTCCTTAATGGCGTGAATATTTTTAGAACTATCTGAAGCACTCCTGAAACTTTATCATATGCATTTTATAAATCAATAAATATCATATATAGATTCTCCTAATTCTTGCTATACTTCTCCATCAAACCTCTCAATAAATTTATAGCTTTCATAGTATATCTATCTGAGAGTAAGACGATTTTCTAGAATTAGATGGGGGCATTTAAAGAATATTAATAAAAATATTTTTGAGAGTAAGATTTTAGATCTTAAGATTTTGTCTGCGCATGAGGATGCCAATATTATGTGGAAAAAAGTGGCTTGTGA
>NW_021401076.1:0-216 GCF_001605985.2 Dendrobium catenatum | reverse complement strand
GAGAAATAGTGCGGATCTCTCTTATTTCTCACTCTCTATTTGCTTCTCTTATCTTGTGCTTCGTTCTCAACTTAGAACTAATCAAGAGATGCAATAGAAATCACAAAAGGCAACGGCCATGATGAAAAAAAAGAGAGAAAATTGCCCAGTTGGCCTTGCAACACTACGGCATTGAGTTGGAGTGTTGCAGCACTCTCACTTTCTGATTTCAACCTG
>NW_021401075.1:0-514 GCF_001605985.2 Dendrobium catenatum | reverse complement strand
TCCCAAACTTCTTTACCAGTAGTGCACGTGGATACTAACATGAAATCATCATAATTTAAAGCACAGAAAGAACAATTTAATTATTTTGCATTCAATTGATCAATGAGTTGTTCTTCCCTGTTCTATTGATTAAAAGGAATATCAGTTTTAACTCCATTAACAATACGTGATGGTGATGATTAACCAGTTAAAATCATATGCCACATGTGAAAATCAATCGATTGTAAGAAAGTAGTCATGCGAATTTTCCAAAAATCAAATGTAATATTTTCAAATAAAGGTGGTTTTATGATTGAATATCCTTCCGCAACATTACGATTAGCCATGGATCAAAAATTCAAAAACTTTTAAAAACTTATTTTATGAAAACCGCTCTAATACCACTTGAAAGTTTGTTAGGGATATTAAGCCCTATAGAACTGGCCCAAGGCTAAATAAAAAGAGTGGTGAAAAGAAGAAACTTTAAGCAAAGTACAAACCAAAATAACCACAAAGAAAATAAATGCGGAAGTAA
>NW_021401074.1:0-880 GCF_001605985.2 Dendrobium catenatum | reverse complement strand
TTGTAAGCTCATTATATGTGGTTTAAAATTTCAGGTCTGAGCAAGGCAACTGGAATGGAGTTTGATCAGAATGTCAGACGAATCCTTTCACTATGGATGTCTGGGGTGTCACAAACGACGTCAGGCGGTGGTCCGACAAAATTTCGGGTCTCAGGTAGTGGTCCGATAGAAGTCCGGTGTGATGTACCAAGATCTTACTTGGAAGAATTATTTAGTCGATCCTTTAAACCATCAACCACCAGAGCTATCTATAACATCAATCAGTGATAAACAGTCTAACAATATCTATAATTTAAATCATCATGTAAACATTTATATTCATTCCTAAAAGTTCATTTACAATGCTCAGGATCTTCAACAATGATCACACATCCATCTTGTGTTGAGTGCAAAAGAATAACTATAAATAAAAGGAACAAAAACCTGAACAATCTTGATCAACCTCACTCTCCTGCTCCTTTCCCTGACCTGAAATCATTAACCACATATAATGAGCTTAAAAAGCCCAGTATGTCACCAAATGCCTACAATTGAAATCAATGCACGGTACAGAAGCAATATGCATGTCAATCAGTCATATCATAGCAGTTACTTACATATGATCATTGAGTCAATGCAGAAATAGAAATCAATGCATAAGTAGTAATCAATATATAAACAATAATCAGTATAGAAATGGTAGTCAATGCGTAAACAATATCAATAAAGAAATAGTAAAATCCTTAATCGACAGTAGAAGAATAAGTAAATAATATAAAAGTCTGTAAAACTCAATGAATCAGTACGTATGTCAAATCTCTACGATAATCGTCATATCTATTGTGGGTCTCCGAAAGGATTCCGCTCGTGTGCAGTTCGAATGCAAAGAATACGATCACAC
>NW_021401073.1:0-13304 GCF_001605985.2 Dendrobium catenatum | reverse complement strand
AAAAAAAAAAAAAAAAAAAAAAAACTGTTTACTTTACTTTGTTCCAACTCACAGATACTTTGTCCAGACTTCTCCATAGCAAAGCCTCCTCTTCTCGTTCTACATCACGGCGGTATGGGGGATTTGGGAAGGGTTCGGATATGGGGAAAAATTAGAAGGAAGGGTGGTGGTAGATAAAACAAAAGACTAACCGAGAGCTTGGAATCCACCGGCGACTGTCGGGTATTGCATATCCCTCTCCTAGGGTTCTCTCCACTCAAGAGCTCACAACTTGAGAAAAAGAAAATCTGAAATTTTTACTCAATAATCATCCTCTATTACAATGCAAGAGGTCTCTTATAAATAGGCTCAAATGAAAGAAACATAAAAACAAAAGTGCCCTTGGGCTACAACATAGACTCAACTCCCCATCGGGGTAAAATGGGAAAACTCAAAAGCAACATAAAACATAAAACATAAAACAAAAAATACATAAAAAATATAGGCTCTGAATCATAGCCGTCGCTCCACGACTACGTTGATGATACATATGTCGAAATCTCTGACTGATGTCCTCATCATTCTCCCCAGGTTGTAGAAAGCTCGACCCTGTTGAGTAAGCATCTCTAGAACTCTTGTACCACTCCAGTAGATCTGGGTCCAAACTCTGCAGCTCATCTCGGTCGATCCATGTGTTCTCCATCTCCAGTTTCCCTGCCCATTGAACTAGATACCTTTGATGACCACCGTCTTTAGTGGAGATAATTTTATATCTAAGTATTGCCTCAATCTTGTCCGCAATGGGTAAAGTGGGAATGTTTGGGAGTGGAGGTAGGCTGGGGTTATCACCATGTAGGGTCACACAAGACTCAGTATTTATTGGATTAGTGGGGTTAAACTCTGGAGCCTCAAAGGCTACAAGATCTTCGATGTTAAACATAGGATTGTTGACTGTATAAAAAAAATTAGGATAAAAAAAAAATCAAAGCAACCGACATACCTCCACGCCGGCCCCATCTCGCCAAAACGACGTATCTCTTCGCACAATAGTCGGTTACTTCACGATAAAAGGGAGGAATAGAAAAAAAAAAAGGCTTACGCTCGAGCTCTCGTTCCTGTTCGACTTCGTTGCCTCGCAGGAGTCTAGGGTTCACCTTTCATCTTCCCTTTTCGTTTTTGCTGTCGGCTTCAGTTCGCGTGAGGGGAAGGATCGCACGAGCCGATCCTTCGACTCGTTCGTTGCCGTTCAACTTCACCCGCATCCGACGCCACTGAGCCCGACGACCCAACCTCTGCCCGTCTTCGCCTCCCACGCTCGACCCACCTCTGATACTGCCGATCCCGTCGTCGTTCGACTTCGCCTCTCCGACTCGCTACCCGATCCTGTCATTCCACGGGAGGTATAGGGATTGCATAGTCGCTTCTTTGTTATCATTCGGCTTCATTGCTTTGCAGGAGATAAAGATTGCATCGATAGCTCCTTCGACTCCTTCCCCTGCTCGCAAGCCTCTGCCCGGTCGAACCCCCTCCTTCCTTTCTCGTGCATGGCCGGCCTAGCCTGATCGGGCTCTACCCGATCCCTCTCCCTCTCTTATATTATATGTAATAAATAATAATATAATTATTATATATTATATTATAATATATTGTTATAAAATATTAAATGATATTATATTAAAAAATTATATGTTTTATAAAACAAAAGAAGAGGATTTCAAAACAGGTGTCGAAACCCCGGTCGTCGTACCTTAGGTATCCGACCGGGATGGTTTCAAATGAAGACCTCGTGTCGTCGATTAGATCCGGCGAGATGTTTTAAATACAGACTCGTACCGTCGATTCAAATCCGGTCGGGGAAGAAATTCCAAATTGAAGACCTCGTATCTCGATCTTTAGATCGACCGAGAATGGTTTTAATTCAGGCCTCGTGTCGTTTTCGACCTTAAGTCCCGACGGGAAGAAATAATCGGCAAATGCGTTCCGATTTCTCCCTCGGTGGGGAGGTGACGCGGAGGTTGCCGAAAATTTCAAGAAAAATTATTGAAGCTTTTTTGAACAATTTGGAGCAATAAATTGATATTTTGATTAATAAAAAAAAATTGATTAATAATTATTTTTTAATTAGAATTAATCGAAAATAATTGATTGATTTTTCTAAAGAAAAATATAGAAGTCATTTATAAAATCAAGGTTCAAAAATACGAGAGCCATTTAAAAAAAAAGCTAATTATGAGAGAGTTTTAAATTTGTGATTATTTAAAAAGCTTGGAAGGCAGGTGAATTTTTAAAATTGATTTCGTTGATTAATTAATTTAATTAAAAAAAAATGTTTCATTAATACATTATACAAACCTCTCAATACAATCCTCGAACTAGATCTCACAACGCGATGAGCTCTAATCTATACGGAAAACTAATACAAAACTCTCAACAACTCGAAAACGAGTTCAATTCTTACATACTACTTTAAGGGCATCCCCTGTAGAAGACTCCCTACAACTACGTTTGTGAACCTAAATCCCTGCAACCTGCAAGCAACATTACTAGCAACCCACTAGTTGACAAGAAAACAGCCTACAAAACAGACAAATTGATAGTCAGTGCATCATAAATAAATTAATTATAATCCAACTACTGCAGGCAAGAGGCGAGATAAGTACTGAAATCACAGAAAGCAAGTCGAAAAAAGCAAGATAGTAGTAACAGTGCTGAAAAGATGGGTAGAAAAAAATGGAACTACTTTGTAGTAAGGGAAAAAGACTACAAGCACAAATCAAAACAAATAAAACATGACATTAGTAGTTCAATTCCGAAAAGGTAGTACAAAGATGTGACGAGCAGAGGATGTGCAAAAAGTCAATCCAAAGCGAAACAAACAATCAAATTCAAGCGGAAATTGTTAGGCAGCCTCGTGGTGCATAGGAGAGCAGAGAAGTGACGCTAACCCGGCGGTTGTAGCGACGGAACTACGGCAGATTTCGTAGGGACACACGAGTAAGCGGTTGTAAGGAAGTTTGAGAGTAGAAAGTATGACCTAAATACCTAAAACGCACAATGTATGAAAAGCCCACAGGCGCATATCTTAGTAGAAGCTAGTATATGAGTCACGCGCATGTATGGAAGGAGATGGTTAAAGGGTTGAAAAGACGAGGACAAAACTATAAAGCACCTCCACTTGGGCCATACGCTAGTCTCATAGGATTAGTGATAGAGACCACATGGGCAATGTACTATGTAATGATCGTAAGCCCCGACATTTTAAAATAAATAATGAGATAAAATAAAAGCAATGGATCCTAAATCCCTCCCAACAATCAAAATTTAAACCTTGTGCATCTTAGTCTAAATACGCTTTTTAAGACACCGCTTTTCAGGTACTTCCTAAGAGGAATGCCATAAGTCCTACCAAATAAATTAAATTCTTGGGCATCTAGTCTAAAGGACTATGGTTTAAGGGACCCACAACTCGGGCCGGCTAGCTTACAGGCTAAGTCGTAGACCCACTGTTAGCAACTTCTAAGAGAGCCATAAAGACTACTCCACCAAATTCTCGGGCAACTCCTAATATGGAGCCGTGAGCCCCAAACAAACAAATCTCTATGGCAAACTCCTAATTGGAAGCCGTAAAGCCCAAACTTAAACAAATTACACCGGGCAACTTCTAAGGATAGTAGTAAGCCCAACAAAATTAATAAAACTAAATTAAAATCCAACAAACCACTGTCAGTCTATTCGGATCCGACGGCAACCAGGAATGCTAATCAGATTCCTAGACACACAACAATTTGCAAAGCATAAAAAGGTGAGGAGAAATTTTTAGTTTGTTTTTTTTTTTTTTTTTTTTCTTTTTTTTTTTTTTGGAGACCGTGAATTCTTATGGTTTACACCGGGAACGACGGAACCATGGATCAATTGATCGGTTTTATCTCCATATTCCTCCCATATTTGAGACTAAAATTTATCTAAAAATATCATTTCATACCATTAATCGAAGATTCTCTCTTACATAGTAAGAGAGGGGTAATTAACTATGAGGCTTGCGCTCATAGAAGTAAGAACCCCAAGATCTTTAAACCTGACACTAACCCTCAGGGGAAATTTGGTTAATTTCAATCTGACTTAAGAGAAATCGAATCCTACGACTGCAAAGCGGGATTCGCGCACTCGTGCCATTTTTCTTGAGCCAACAAGGATTAATGTTAAAACCCTCAGGAAGGTCTAGCACATATGCATTATTATTTATTTTGGATGTTATTTTAAAAGGTCCCGCTCTTCTCGTATGTAATTTCTTAACGACCCCTTGTGGGAACCGCTCCGGACGAATCCGAACCATTACAAAGTCACCCACTTCAAATTCTTTAAATCGTTTCTTGAGATCCGCATTACGCTTATAATTAGCATTGTTTTGTTCAATCATTTTATTAATTTTCTTATACAATTCTTGTAAATGCGATGCAAATGCAGATGCAGACTCAAATGTTCTATACCTATGACTCATAGGGATCAAATCTATAGGTTGTCTGGGTTCGTATCCGTACACAATTTCAGCTGGACTTAGACCCGTGGTTCGATTCACAGAGTTGTTGTAGGCGAACTCAGCTATAGACAAATTGGAATCCCAATCTCGATTGTTTTTGCCTACCAAGGTCCTTAGAAGGTTGCCTAAGCTCCTATTTATGGCTTTAGTTTGCCCATCAGTTTGTGGGTGAAAGACAGTGGAAAATTGGAGTTTGATACCCATCTTGTGCCATAGAGTCTTCTAAAAGTAACAGGTGAACTTAACGTCTCTATTCGAAACTATGGTTTTGGGAAGACCGTGAAGTCTAACTACCTCATCGAAATAAAGTTTCGCAATACGAGAGGCTTCAAATGTTTTAGAGCAAGGTATGAAGTGTGCCATTTTTGAAAAGCGGTTGACCACCACACAGGCAGAATCATGTTTCCTAATGGTCTTGGGTAATCCTAGGACGAAGTCCATACTCACGTCTTGCCAGGGACAGTTGGGTATAGGGAGTGGTGTATATAGGTCGGTGTTTTATTTTTTTTGTTTGGCCAACTAACAGGTGTGACACTGTTTCACTAATCTGTTAACGTCCCGTTTAGGTCTCGGCCAATAGAATCAATTTTCAACAACCACAATTGTCTTAGTTTGACTGAAGTGCCTAGCTAAACCACCAGCATGTAATTCCCAAATAAGAAATTCATGAAGTGAAGTACTGGGGATATAGAGTTTTTGTGATTTAAATAGATATCCGTCTTCCACTAGGAAGTCATCTAGGATCCGCTCTTGTCCAGTTATCAGGAGTGAATATGTTTCTTTAAAATTAGGGCAATCCTTATAATCTTCTTTAATGCGCTCAAATTCAGTAACTTCAGTCATCATCTCGCGAGTAACCATCATCTGACGGCTTAAAACGTCTGCTGCTTTGTTTTCAGATCCTGCTTTATGTCTGATTGTGTAGGTATATTCTTGCAGGAATTCAACCCAACGACAATGACGAGCATTGAGTTTCTTATGTCTGACGAGCATTCAACTTCTCACTAAAGAAAGCAACAGGGTGTCCCTCTTGCGAAAAAACTCCTCCTATACCAATACCAAATGCATCATAGGTTACTTCGAAGACTTTAGAAAAGTTAGGAAGACGCATAATTGGGGCCTCGACCATTCGCTTTTTGATTTCCTCGAATGCTTTAGTGGCAGATAAGGTCCAATGGAATTCTCCCTTCTTTAAGCAGTTTGTTATGGGCGCCACGATCATGCTGAAATTCCTTATTAACCTCCGATAAAAGGTGGCCAATCCATGAAAACTCAGAACATCTCTGATATTTTTCGGTTCAGGCCACTCGTTAATCGCTCGAACTTTCTCGGGGTCAGCTGATATTCCTTGAGATGATATGGTAAATCCGAGAAAAGTGACACAATCTGTGAGGAATATACATTTTTTTGGGTTTGCATATAATTGCTCTTTTCTCAGAATTTCACAGACTTGTCTTAGATGATCAAGGTGTTGATCCACCGAACTACTGTTGATCAGTATATCATCGAAGTAAACAACTACAAACTTTCCTAAGAAGGGCCTGAGGACTTGGGTCATAACTCTCATAAAGGTGCTCGATGCATTGTTTAGGCCGAAAGGTATAACCGTCCATCCGTATAATCCATCCTTGGTCTTAAAAGCAGTTTTCCATTCATCTCCCGGGTGGATTCGTATTTGGTGGTATCCACTCTTAAGGTCAATCTTGGAAAATAAGGTGGCCCCAGTCATACTTAACTGTGATTTTGTTGATATTCTTTGTTTATCAACGCACATTCGCCACAACCCATCCTTCTTAGGGGTTAGAAGGGCGGGGACAACACACGGACTAAGGCTCTCCTTAATAAAACCGCGTTGTAACAACTCATCCACTTGTTTCTTAAGCTCAGCATGCTCAGTAGAGTTCATGCGATAATGGGGCAGGTTGGGCAAGGAAGCCCCGGGTACCAAGTCAATGACCTGTTGGATGTCCCTTAATGGTGGAAGTTGGTTGGGCAAATCTTATGGGAAGACGTCAGAGTAGGTTTCAAGGAGAGGCTTAACTTCTTCAGGGATAGGTTCCTCCAAGTCTGTACTTACTTCTCGCGCCACCAAGGCGTATAGAGGTGATCCTGACTCTAATTCTATATCCAGGTCCTTGGCGGTTAACAGGTTTAGGCTCGTACTAGGTTTGAGGGGGTTGGGTTTTACCTCTTCCTTGACAGTCTTGGGTTGCGTGGGTAAGAGCTTAATATTCTTGCCCTTGTGCTCAAACACGTAGGCGTTTGATCTCCCATAAATGTGCACGTCGTTATCGAATAACCAGGGGCGACCGAGGATGATTTGGCCAATATCCATAGTTAACACATCACACCATATCTTCTCTTTGTATCCCACAAACTCAATAGGAATGAGACTCCTATCTTTCGCTTCTAAGGAGGTCAGGTTGATCCAAGCGACCTTATAGGGATTTGGGTGCGGCGTGGCTCTCAAGTGAAGTTTAGAAATCATAGAGGATGACACAACATTAATACAACTCCCACTCAATGATGACCTTGCAGTTCTTGTCACCTATCTTGGTGAAGGTGTAGAAGATTGATGTTCTTCGTCAGTTGTCGCTCAACTTAGGTTGTGAAAGAGCACACCTAACAACTTGTAGGTCTAAGTGGTCCATTTTTTTGAGACAGTTGATCACAGCAGTATCGTCTTCACAGAAAAATTCATCATCATCGTCAATGTGATGAACTAGTTCGGGGTCCGTTTCATCCTCTTCTTCGGTGACTTCCTCAATAATGGTGACTTTAAACAGGCTGGAACATTGAGAGGCAATGTGCCTGTACCCATGGCATCGAAAACATTTAGTACCCGCAGGGGTCTTGGGTGTTTCCCGTTTTGGCGTTTTACCTTTATAGTCAGGACGAGATTGGGCTTGGCCAGGGGTAGGTCGACTAGTCGTGGGTCCAGTGAGTTTGCTATAACGTTGACTAGAGGAGGATTTGAAAGGGTTAGAATGAGGGTCTTGGTTCCTAGAAGGGGTGTGGCTCCTAGATTCTTCTAAATCTAACACAAGACTACAAGCGGCTTCCAAAGTGTTCACTCCTTTGGCAAAAAGCTCATTCCGAAGATCTTTTCTTAATCCGGATCTAAACATCGAAAGAAGTTGGGCATGAGTCATGGTCTCTTCCCCACTACAACGAATCATGAAATCATCAAAGGCCGAAATGTACTCGACGGGTTTGCTTCCCTGGGTCAATTTATTCCAACGATCCAAAAGTCTAGGATAGTAGGAAGGAGGGAGATATTTTCATTTTAACTCTTGTTTCATCGTCCCCCAGTGAATAACAGGGTATTCTCCTCGGGTCTCGTGCATATGTTCAAGGTTCGTCCAGTACTGATTAGCTCTACCCTTTAGCTTCATCTCGACGAACCTAACTTTTCATTCCTCTAAAATATTATACCATTTAAAATAACTGGCCATTCCCTTGAGCCAATCTAGGAAGACCTGAAGGTCTAACGTACTGTCCAAAGATGGGGCATATATATAAATATTTTTAAGCAGTTTGGTATCATTATCTCTCCAAGGAGTGTCGCATCCTAAAGGTTCCTGATTGGGTCGATTATTGGGACGGTAGTGGTTTCTAGGAGGTCCATATTCAGTTCAGGTATCATCACCGTAAGGAGAATGGGGTCTAGAGGGGGTGTAGATCGCTGGATTTCCTATATGCTCGATGTTATCAAGTCTCTCCCCTGTCTGACGTCTAAAGTCGGCTAAGTCAGTCTGGGTGTTCCTAATTTGCTGAGTAACCATTCCAAGTTGGCCCACGATTACGTCTAAGGTTGCTTGAATGTGTTCCGGATCCATGGGTGGGTGTTAGGGTACGCTAGGGGAGGTAATGGGGTAAGGGACAGCACCTAGACACTAAGATAATATGCTCCTAACGCCTCTAAATGATGTAGGAATGGTCGGGACATCAAGCTACAACAATGGCCTAAGTTGTCTGAGTGTTTTGGAAGGTTTCTAGCGTGTGGACAGCACCTAAACACTAGCCTAGACTCATCTAAAGGCCACTATTTGGTGCAGGAAAAGTTTGGACAGCAGCCTATACTAATGGTGTAAGCAACCTAAGCACTTAGGAGAGTTGTCAGCTTGTGGACAGCACTACGACACTAGGGAAATTGACCTAAAGTTCACTAAACATGTGCAGGAAATGCATGGACAGCAAACAAAAACAGTGAATTAAAATTATTTAGACGATAATATGCATGCGAACTTTAAGACTAATGTTTGGCTAGACTCTAGGATGTTTTCTAGTAAATGATATGCTTGTCTACCATGCTCTGATACCAAATATGATGTGATACAATGATGATGAACAAGAATTGCTTTTAGGAAGTTAATAAAATGAGAACTTTACTTGGTTAAATATAAGCTGATGCTTTTTCAAGTTAGATCTTAAGAAATTCCATGAGAATACTAAGCACTGGCAATTGATTACAATTAAGATTAATAGGTCACTTGCAAAATAACCACACCAAATAAACGAGTAAAGCAAATGACAAGTTAACAAAATTCACAGTTTAATAATTAGATCATTCACCTTGAGATCCCTCACTCACACTCTTGAAGGTGATGTGCTTAGTGGAAGAATGTTGCAAGCAAACTTAGAGACGCCACTAGAAGACACGCGATGCCAAGGGTACTAGTCGTCAGGGAAGGAATCAGAGTTGGAGGAATGGGCAGTCATCCGATGATCTTCCACTCTTTAAGAGATTTTTGTTCGTCGATGACTTCCGCCAAGTGGGGGAGGATATGATCCACGTATTCCTTGATGGTGCCTTCGGATCCAAATCCAGGATCAAAGAATGGTGATCGAATGACGTCAATCTCCCCTTGAGAATTGAGAATGAGCCCGCGATCAACTTCCGGATCTGCCATACATGCTTGCCGTGAGAAAGGAGAGAATACAAGTGGGGGAGGAGAGGGAGAGGAGGTGGCGGGTGGAGAGGGAGGCCGGCGGCTTGGGTAGAGGGGAGGGGTTGGGATGGCGTGAGGAAGAGAGGGGGAACAACTAGGTTTCAGTTAGAAATCGTTGGGATTAGATAACCTGAAATTAATTTCAGGTTAAGTGAAATTGGAGGGAATCACTTTGAAATTAAATTCAAATTTCAAATAGGGCTTGGGCTTTGATGGGCAATTATTAGAGAGGGAATTAGGGGAGCAATTAATTGTGATTGGGAGTTGATTAGGAGGGAGAAAAGGGTCACGGGGGGGGATGACGTGGAGATTAAGGGAGGTGGAGGGTGAGTCGGCGGTATGGGGGATTTGGGCAGGGCTCGGATATGGGGAAAAATTAGAATGAAGGGTGGTGGTAGATAAAACAAAAGACTAACCAAGAGCTCGGAATCCACCGGCGGCTGTCGGGTATTGCATATCCCTCTCCTAGGGTTCTCTCCACTCAAGAGCTCACAACTTGAGAAAAAGAAAATCTGAAATTTTTACTCAATAATCATCTTTCATTACAACGCAAGAGGCCTCCAATAAATAGGCCAAAATGAAAGAAATATAAAAAATGAAAGTGCCCTCGGGCTTCAACATAGACTCAACTCCCCATAGGGGTAAAATGGGAAAACTCAAAAGCAACATAAAATACATAAAAAATATAGGCTATGAATCGTAGTTGTCGCTCCATGACTACGTTGACGATACACATGTTAAAATCTCTGACTAATGTCCTCATCACATGTGAGCTTGTTGAATTGTAGAAATGAATGGGATACACAACCCCTTTTAGATTTAGATCTGCAAGTAAGTTCCCAAGAAACCAAATGAAGCCTTTTCTTGTTGACACTGCCATGGTAGAGAAACTTGGTACAATGCCGGTTAATGTTTTTAGTGCAATTTTTGGGAGTACTGAGAAAGCAAGCCCACTAAGGCAAAGTATTCAAGATGGGGAGTTTTAATCGTTAAAATTTGACAGGAAATAACAAAGCTTTAGCTTCCCAACTATTTCAAAATGACAAAACTTTGCGTGAGAAGGGTTGGAATTTAGTGAGCAAAAGTTTGATGGATGATGCATGAATGCTTAGATATTTGAGTTTCATATGAGATAGAGGAATGCCAAGCCTGTTATGAAGAGCTTGTGAGTTATTAACCTTTTTAGAGAAGCAAATATAGCTCTTGGATTGATTAATATGAAGGCCAAAAACCATATTGAACTCATGAAGAATCCTAGGATCAATATTGTCTGGGTTGGCATATCCAAAAATTAGTGAACCGTCTGCATACAGCACGTGGGAAAAGGGGATTTGATCAACAACAACCCTAAGATAGTCACCATAAGCAATTTTATTATTAAGGACATTGGAGGGGCCATCCATAACAATATAGAAAACATAAGGGGCAACCATACCTTAACCTAGAAGAAGAGGAGAAAAAAATCTTCCAAAGCACCATTTATATAGATAAACTATTGCACATTAGATATTCATGCACTGATCCAATCAATGAAAAGTTGAGAAAAACCTTTGAGGTGAATTCTTTACTGTTAGTGCCAAATACCTTTCGAATGTCAAATTTAGCACAAAAGATTTGTTTTTCTTTACTGGTTGAAAACTCATGGAGAATTTTATTTTCTAGAAAAAATGTTATCTGTTGACTGCTTGCGATGAAGTAAACTAATTTGACTTTGAGAAATGATGTCTGTCATAACTGCTTTATGTTTATTATCTCTAAGTTTCAGATACTTTTATAAAAAAACATACATGGTGAGCTATATATGTTACAGGCATGGGGAATCTCAGTAATAAGGGGATAGTAGCAGCCTTAACATTCTTGGGTAGCTTATTGAGATTAAAGTAGTATTTAGCCGCCAAATAAATTTGATTTCCGACAAATTCCCATGAGGAAGCATAAAATTCAAAGGTGCATCCATTACGATTGGGAGAAAAATATTTAGATATTCAGAAGACCACTTCTTAATTTCCTGATTAAAGAAAAGAGCCAAAAGGTTGCATAACATGCAATGAAGAACTTGAGAACCCACAGTGAGAGTAGAGGAGTTTCTTTCTGGGTAAAATGTTTGTTAATTAGATTTTTAAAGTTCTAGATATTAGCATTTGCAATGTTAGCTTGTGGGGAAAAATTCCCAAAGTTAGTGGAGAGCTCCTAGATGAAGTTAAAGTTTCTCCTCCCATTAATTTTCCTATACAAAAAGTGTAGGTCATCTTAACTGTGAGAAAGCCGCTTAGGCTTGGCTCTTAGAATAATCCATAAAGAATGTAAGTTTTAAAGATGACATATTCTGTCAATCTGTCATTGATATCTTTAGCATGAAAATGGTGGAGAGGATCTTGAGGCTGGGAATCAATAATAAATGAATTATATATTGATCTTCCTTCAATGTAGCAACAGAGTTAGAAATATGGTAACAGAATACCATCACCGAATTCTTAGATATTACCTGAAGCATTTGAGCTTTTGATAAAATATGAAGACGGAGTCTCCATGGAAGTAATGATCGCAGGCTTGAGCAAGAATAGTCTTAAAGGAATGATGTGAGATCCATAAATTTTTGAATTGGAATTTGTTATTTGCAATAGTTGGAGATTTTATTAGGATGATGACTGGGGAATGGCTCGAGCATAAGGGAGTCATAGCTATGTAGAAGGAAAGAGGAAAGTGCTCAAGCCAATCAAGTTTGACCATCACCCTATCCATCTCTATTCTAATAGGATTATCAATCCTATCGTTAAACCAAGAGGAGTAACCAACAAAGAAAAGATCTGTCAACCTAGCCTAAAAAATCCTTTAGTTGAAGTCCTAAAAATTATTTTTTTGGGATTATGTTTTCTTTAGCCTTTTCATGATGGAATTTGTAGCAGTTGAAATCCTCTAGAATAATATAGGGTCCAAGTGTTTTAGCACTATTTTTGAGATAATTCTAGAGTTGGGTTTTATCTGCTTGAGACTTAGCAGCATGTGAAAAGAAATAGAGGTGCCATATTACACAATGCCATGAATGATATGCTCTTTCA
This sequence comes from Dendrobium catenatum, assembly GCF_001605985.2. Classification (NCBI taxonomy): domain Eukaryota; kingdom Viridiplantae; phylum Streptophyta; class Magnoliopsida; order Asparagales; family Orchidaceae; genus Dendrobium; species Dendrobium catenatum. Next base: position 777 of record NW_021401073.1, on the reverse strand, counting down.
CAAGTTGAGGAGAAAAAAGAAATTGTAGAGTTATTAAATTTTATCTAGACGTGACTAGAGGAAAAGAGATTAAAGTTGCCACAATAGTTTTTAACAAAAAGTTTATGGGAATTGACAAACCAAGGGTCATTAAGAAAAGCGGCATTGACCTTAGGCTCCAATCACACAAAGAAGATAAATTTTATATGAGTGGATGGGATCTTTGCCATTGAGAACTTGATCCAACCCACGAATACCTCTAACATCCCAAGGGCTTCTTTATGAAGCTAATGCTGCATCAACTTTCTTGTGGATGATCAAAATTTTATACTTGTTACTAAAGCTAGCATGAGCCAACTTTCTCCTGTTTTTAAAATTGGTGTTGGTCAATTGTGCTTCTATTTAGAAAGTTTGCTTAAATATATATATTGACTTGATTGAGTAAATCGGTTTGAATTGGTCTCCAGGCCTTATCCCTATAATTAGGTTTATGGTTTGGTAACTATTTATTAAGGTTAAAACTTAAAAAAGAGAATTGGTTAAATGTCATATAAATAAGTTATAGATTAAGTTAATGCTGATAATATTGAAGATTAGCTTATATATTAATTAATTCATATATTTGAGGTGACACCTATAAAGATTGCTCTTTATTAAACATGAAATTTGTTACTTCATTAGATTTTTAGTGCTTATGGGATTACTTTAAACTTCCTAACCTAACTATGAGATTTTGTGAATTGCTTTATCCTTCTCTATTTTAGGTTCTTGAGGTTTCAACAGATGCTTCTGCTAGTT
>NW_021401072.1:0-316 GCF_001605985.2 Dendrobium catenatum | reverse complement strand
CCACTCCCTCCTAAGCATAATATAAAAGATTCCCTCTTTGATTATTTGATAAGTCCAATGCTCAATATATGTTTCATCCCCCAATGCATCGACATAATAAGTTAGAAAAGACATCCGACATAACATTTTCATTCTTCAATAATAGAGAAAAGAAGTACATGATTTCCCCATATGGACATGAGTATAATCACCCCAGCAAAATCCACCAACCCTTGTATCAAGTGCCAATGCGGTGTCCAAATTTCAGCACATGAAAGATCTCTCAACATAACTTAATTTTTTTTTTTTTATCCACAAGTGCTATGACATGAATCTG
>NW_021401071.1:0-334 GCF_001605985.2 Dendrobium catenatum | reverse complement strand
ACTTTGAGTAGATTAAGTATGTGGTGGAAGCAAAGAGAAAAAATCCGATGGTTACAAGAAGGAGATACCAACTCTAAATTCTTTCATGCATATGCAACAGCAAGGAGAAATGTCAATAGAATTAACTGTGTGAAGAATGAGGAAGGGATCTTATGTGAAGGCAAACATAGCATTGAAGAAATTTTCTTCAAATGTAAATGGAAGGCTAGAAATTGTTGCTTTAATGAATGGCCGGTTCCATCAAGGAAATTGGATGAAGAAGATTGTAGAATTCTGAACAAAGAATTTACGTTGAAGGACTTGGAGGATATCATGTCAAATTTGGGGTCTAACA
>NW_021401070.1:0-346 GCF_001605985.2 Dendrobium catenatum | reverse complement strand
GTTTTATCAATGCAAAATTAGCCTCATTTTTTGTAACAAAAAAATAAATTTGATCAGAAAAATCTCAAATATACTAAATTATTAAAAGCAGCAAAAATATGATAATAGTTCATTACAATGGGACGAGCAAATCTCTTAACATAGTCAACTAACAAAAATGGCTCAAGGGCCTCTAAACTTTAGGTTTCTATTTCTCTCTCCTCTATTTTCTCTCTCCTCTATTTTCTCTCTTATTTCCCTTATGGCTCTTGCCTAAATGAATAGGGAAAAAGGGATTAAAATCTTCTTTAATGATTTTGTAAAATTTTGTTAGATATTTTTATTAAAATATAATATTAACATAATT
>NW_021401069.1:0-867 GCF_001605985.2 Dendrobium catenatum | reverse complement strand
TTTAGATGGTTGATTTAGGAAGGGATTATATTAGAGCAATTATGCATTATTTTATAATTATTTGTTTCTTTATTAAGATATCTTGTATGGATCTATAAATATATACAAGATTGTGCAATAAAATTAAGAATTTTCCCTCTCCAATTCTTTGAATTTAACATGGTATTATAGACTTCATTGTTATTGCCAGAATTCTGAATTTTTTTACTGTCGTCTGTGCCTTCTATGTCGGCCTTCCCTTGTTGTTGGTATAATATATATAACCAATGCAGCCTTCATCGTTGCCCTTTGCCTCCGCAATGTCTTAAGCAAATTCCTCCCAAAGCTTCGACCAAATGAAGGACTCTATGGTGCACCAAGGAAGAGATCTCCAAAATATGCAACCTTCTTATCCCTAAATGGGAAGAATTATTTAAAGTGGTCTCAATTTGTGTAGACCTATTTGAAAGGAAAAGGAAAGATGAATCACCTCATTGGGGTAGGACTAAAAGAATAAATTCCTAATTTTTTGGCATAGGATGAAGCAAACTCCATGATCATGTCATGGTTGTGGAATTCCATGACTCCAGAAATTAGCGATACTTTCACGTTCCTATGTGTTACTTTAGTTGTGCTATGCAGGAAAAATGCCAAAAAATGCGCCAAATTCTAAGTATCATCTAGTGTCATAACGTCAGACTAATGAATGCTGCAATGCCATTAGGGACACCACCGGAGCGCCACAATGCTGACATAATGGCATGGAATTCTTTGTTTGACAGCGTCGCGGCGTCAAAATGGTCAGCTTGGCAGCGTCATGTTCACTATTTTCAAGTGCCACGACATCACAATCTATCACGCATCAACGCCAAAATTGACATTCTGGCG
>NW_021401068.1:0-224 GCF_001605985.2 Dendrobium catenatum | reverse complement strand
GGCTTCTACCGCTCGATCCAAGGAGAACCAGGTCTCGCGTTCAACAGAAGAAATATTCCTTCCGTTTCAACGAATCCAACGAGCTCAAGAACGCGAAAATCAGACGGTTAGATCTCTAATAATCCCTTAGAATAGGTCACAATGCTTAGGGTTAAATAGCTTTTTTAAAAGCACTTTATAAGTTGATCCACATACCCCCCACGAATGCTCTTCACTAATAGAAC
>NW_021401067.1:0-248 GCF_001605985.2 Dendrobium catenatum | reverse complement strand
AACCATGCTATCCAGTCAATTATGAAAGATGGGTGGGTAGTACAGTTATTTGGAAATAAAACCGACATTTAAAGAATTTCTTAAGTGGTCATTGACTTATGTGGGTCAAATGCTCCTAACTAATGCAATCAAATTTTATTTAGTTGATTACTAATGCAATGCATGCTAGTTGAATTGTTAGCTCATGAATGCTATATAATTTTAAAAACAGACTTATAGAAAATAATTTTTTGAAAAGACTGAGTCTC
>NW_021401066.1:0-225 GCF_001605985.2 Dendrobium catenatum | reverse complement strand
TGCATTTTGGTAACTGTTCTAACAAAATTTGGATTTTATGGCAGACTAATATTGAATTAAGTATTATTGCTGATTTAACTCAAGTTGTTCATTGTCATGTTAATGTTTTTAATATGAACTGTTTTACGTCCTTTGTGTATGCTGCTTCCACGAGAATTAATAGAGTGGCCCTTTGGGATCAACTTTCTAATTTTTCTAACAACATCAATGGCCCTTGGTGTGTGG
>NW_021401065.1:0-262 GCF_001605985.2 Dendrobium catenatum | reverse complement strand
CTTTTATGAAAGAGTGGTAGGGACGTTGTACTTAAAGCTTTGGAGAGTTGGGGCCGACATCTAGAGATTTCCTAATTGACCCCATCAACTTATGTTGGGTGTTAAAATGCTAAACTGATGCAATTAAAATTTTGACTCTTTAAGTTTGTATCTAATGCAATGCATGCTAGTTAACAACTTCCAATCAAGTTTGCTTGAAATTTTCAAAAACAGGCTTATAAAATATTTTTTTAGAAGACTGGACTTCCCCAGGTTCGGCACC
>NW_021401064.1:0-204 GCF_001605985.2 Dendrobium catenatum | reverse complement strand
CTGGATCTTCGTACAATGCTAAGATTTTAAACTATATATTTCTCTACCGCCGCGAATACCCCAGGACGCAACAATAATATTAATTATATTTCTATTACATTCATTTCAATGTAAATCCACAAATTTTGAAACTTATCCTAATCAAAATTTTGATCATAATATATTGACCATTTTTTCCATTTAGATATTTTAATAAAAAGTTAA
>NW_021401063.1:0-323 GCF_001605985.2 Dendrobium catenatum | reverse complement strand
TAAAACAGCTCATATCTTGCACTCCCTGAGACAGAACAAATTTCTTCCCTCCCCCTTCCCAACTTTGTCAATTGAAGAAGAAGGCATCCCATCCTTGATAAGTTCTAGCTTGTGAGAGCTTGGAACCGGAATCTCACCACAATCAATGGCATTAACATCTTCAGCATAATCAGACTTAAACAGAGGATCAATACCCAAATCCAACGCCTCATCCCCTACAACAGATTCTTTATGAGAGCCTTTCTCAACATCCTAGAAGAACCAAGGCATCCACAACCAACTTAGAAGGAATACCCAAAACAAATTCTCCCTCAACTTCCATA
>NW_021401062.1:0-409 GCF_001605985.2 Dendrobium catenatum | reverse complement strand
CCTCAACTTCCGAAAAATCAAGAAAATTAATAAAAAAACCAGAAAAACTCTAAAGCATTAGTCAAGAAATTTAATTCAATTTTTCCGAGAAAAATTTATCTGAGCCAAATGCAGATTCAAAATTTAAAAAGTTCCAGATATCTGCACAAACTAAAGGCAGAAGAACCGAAAAAGCATTACAAAGTCATAAATCTCACGCTAAAAAAGCTCAAACTCCCAGCAATCACAAAGAGCACCGACCTCCAACACAAACGCATCAAATGCACACCGCAATGCACCAATCATAAAGCCATCAGTCGCACATCTCAGATCTACTAAATTACACTTAAAAATAGTGCTGGAGAGAGAAAAGGACACAATGGTTCGACATGCCGAACAATCTAAAAAAGCAGCGACTCACAACAAAAGT
>NW_021401061.1:0-252 GCF_001605985.2 Dendrobium catenatum | reverse complement strand
ATTCAGTTAAAACTCCCTCGCCGAATAAAAAGAAAAAAAAAAAGCGGGCGGAGGCTGGGGCCGAATTTTCGGAGCCCACATGGGTATCCTGAGTAAGACATATTTCTGTTGTCATATTTTACAATGCAAGTTCTTTATCTCGGACAAATCTGAATCCTATTTTGTTGTGTGTTGACTTAATTAAATTTTGAACGAAGACATATTCTCCAAATTCGTAGTTTATGTTCTTAAAATAGAATCCGTATTTTAAGT
>NW_021401060.1:0-241 GCF_001605985.2 Dendrobium catenatum | reverse complement strand
CAGGGACAGATACTGAGGCCCATACTACTGCTGGGGTAATAGTTCCCTCTCTAGTGAGAGCTCCAGATGTGGCACCCGAGCCACCTCGTGCTGAGACTGTCAGGCCTTCGAGCAGACGTGCTGGCTCCCAGCATACTTCCTATTCTAGGATGTCTGTGGATGTTCACACTTTATTTGGGGACCCCGGCGAGAGTTCACAGAGATCGAGGAGATCAGACTTTACTGGCTACAGTACGATAGA
>NW_021401059.1:0-1328 GCF_001605985.2 Dendrobium catenatum | reverse complement strand
AGAGAGAGATTTGAAGGGTGAGGGGCACCACAAGAAGTCTCTGCAGCAAATGCAAAGCCTTTGAGACCTAGCCGAAGTAGTCAGGTCGCACATGTCGGGCGAAAGAAAGAGCCAGAGCTCCTAACAGGTCTGGCCGAGACCCTAGATGGGCTCGGACGAAGCCGTTGCACGCGAGAGGGAGGCCGGACGGGGCTTCCGAACGCAAGGAGTGCGAAAGGGGCGAATGCTACGCGAACCGGGGCTTTGGGGTGGACTGGGGTTTCGCCTGGTGGAGTCGCACGAAGGAGAAGAACCGCTTGGTGGAGTCGTTCCCTTTCTCTCGCTCGCTCTCCCTCTGTGTATCGGGACCGAAGAACGAAAGCCAAGGGGGAGCCGAATGCCACTCCCCACTCCCTCTTCCGCTCTTGTTTCGCTTTGGCTTCAGACGGACCGCCCAAATGAGCCTATGAGGCTCTCTTGTTACTTGAAACGAGGAGAATGTACTTGAGTACATTGAACCCAAATTTGGGTGAGATTTGAGAGAAAATCTCAGCCCTAGGTTCAAAATTCTGATTTGGGGAGTTGATTGAGCCCAAATCAATCAATTAGGGCTGAAATTAGCTCCGAATTGGGCTCGACCCGAATCGATTTGAGTCGATTTGGGTCCGATTTTGTTCGATTGAGTCAATTTCGCGAAATTGAACTCCGATCGATGCCGAATAGCGTCGAATTGGGTTCGACGACGCTCGACGAGGTTCGATTTAAATTGACTGATTTAAATTTAATTAAATTTGATTTAATTTAATTAAATTGAGGCTTAATTCGGATTAATTTCACCTCGACGATGATCAATTGAGTTGATCGAGCGTGATCGAGCTTTGTCGGGCTCGACCGGGGTCGAGTCGATGCGAAAATATTCATCAACAAGGATTTCCATGAGTTTTTCCCAGATTTCTGTGCAATTATTTTGCTGCAGTTTTTGTGGGACGTTGTGCTGTTTTAGTGGCTGTTTGGTGGGTGTTTTAGGAGTGAATGCTGCCCCTTTTTGGTGGCTTTTCATGTGCTATTTTGGGATTAAATCTAGGCTGGTTTCTACACATATTTTTGGAAATACTTTAATGGAATTAATGAAGATAAAAGGGCTGTTTGGCTGCCCTCTTTGGCCCTATAAATAGGAGATGTTTGGGATGTTAAAAGAATAATGAAAAATGTGATTTTTGGAATGGAAAAACTGAAGGTTTTTCTTGGAAAAGCTTGAGAGCTTTGTCCACTTCTTCTTCTTCTCTATCTTGGGATAACTTGTGAGTGAGTTCATTTTTTCTGTTCAAGAGTTGTAAGTGTCTTTATAT
>NW_021401058.1:0-408 GCF_001605985.2 Dendrobium catenatum | reverse complement strand
TATTAGATTCTATACACCTGCATTTCACCTTTTATATTTTGTATATAAAATACTTTGTACTTTCCTATAAAAATTAAAATGTACACAGGATCCGATGTAAATATAAATGAGTAGATATAAATGTAAGGTTTTAGATTCTTGTTTAGCTAGATTGTGTTATATAATGTCAAGAGATATAAATATTAAAGATGATTTATTATACGTATAAAGTAACAAAAGAAAATGATTCTTCTACCTTTGAAGATCATTATCTTTTGTAATATTAAAGAAGATCATAGGTCTTGAAGATAAAGACTAAAGTAATCAATCACAATTAAATATACATTATATAGGAGTAATCTAAGCCTTCTATAAAGGAGGTTAGTGAACTTACATTTTAGGGGACACTAGTTTTTAGTTTATATTGAA
>NW_021401057.1:0-262 GCF_001605985.2 Dendrobium catenatum | reverse complement strand
TTGGGTTTGCTCGACCTGGCTTCAAAAGGTCTTAAATACACTTGGTTCAATCAAAGGGCTAACGATCCAATTCACTTGAAGTTGGATAGAATGTTGGTTAATGATAAATGGCTGGACTCGTACCATACCTCTTACTATGAAGTTCTACCTCCCAATTGCTCGGATCACTCTCCTATAGCTCTTTTCTCTGGTCAGAATTTTAAGTCTTATAGCAGATTTCTTTTCAAAAATTTCTGGACTAATCAGGATGGCTTTTGGGCTG
>NW_021401056.1:0-219 GCF_001605985.2 Dendrobium catenatum | reverse complement strand
TAAAATTATTATTATTAAGTATATTTTTATTAATTTTATCTTATTTTAATTATTTTTCATGTCTCGACTAAACTGGTTGCTTGCATGGATGATTATTTGTTGCATGTCATGACAAGAATGATTTGTTGAGCTGTTTTACTAAAACAATTGCTAGCAAAGGTTTTGTTGGATCCAAATATTTTTTTTTTTGGATGATACTTGATGTTATTAGCAGGCATG
>NW_021401055.1:0-333 GCF_001605985.2 Dendrobium catenatum | reverse complement strand
ACGAATCCTTTCACTATTGATATCTGAGGCATCACATTAGTTGACCAAGTCAACTATTGATTGGGCCGAGATGATTAGCCTGGTCCTTTTCACTAGAGTGAGAGTTTGAAGAAGTTTGGTAAAGTTTTGAATCCATCTGGTAATGGATTGAAGAAAAATTGATGTTTGATGATTGATTGAGCTAGCCTGAGCTAGCTCAATTAATCATCTTGATCAATCATTGATTGAAGAGATTAATGATATGTGATTTGATGTATAAAGCTCCTAGTGAAATGAACTGGACCCTGACTGAACTTAAGGGGGTCAATGCACTATGTAAAATAGTACACTAAG
>NW_021401054.1:0-232 GCF_001605985.2 Dendrobium catenatum | reverse complement strand
ATCCTAACCCTTTTTGACTAATTTTCTTTGTTTTAGAATAGAAAGTTGAAGATAGAATATGGTGGCATGTTATTGGGGTAAGAAGTTGGATTGATGCAGTCGTCATGATGATTAATTTAATCCTCTTGACGAGAATGTTGATAAATTATCTGAAAATTTTAGGGGTGTCAAAATGAGTTTTAGGATCGGATTTAGGTCTAATCTGAAATAGAGACGCCTTCAATAGATCTGA
>NW_021401053.1:0-1701 GCF_001605985.2 Dendrobium catenatum | reverse complement strand
TGGAAGTTGAAAGTGAATGTTGAGTCAAGAGAATGTACGTGGGCAGCCAACTTGATTGTTCTCCTGATATGGGAGATAAAGTGACCAAGAAGATGAGTATCTGAAGTGAATGGTTGACGGATGTTATGTCATGCCCCAAGATCTAACTTGGAAGAATTATTCAGTCGATCCTTTAAATCATTCTTTTATCAGAGCTATATATAGTCATCAATTAGTGATAAGCAATCTAAAAAAAATTCTATAATTTAAAACATCAAGTAAACATTTCTATTCATTCCCAAAAGTTCATTTACAATATTCAGGATTTACACATTAATCACGATTCCATCCAGTCATGAGTACAAAAGAATAACTATAATAAAAAGGAACAAAAACTTGAAAATCTCAGATCAACCTCACACTTCTACTCCATTTCAACCTCACACTTCAGCTCCATTGCGCAGTCCTGAAAATATTAATCACATATAATGAGCTTCAAAAAGTCCAACATGTCACCAAAAATCTAGAATTGAAATCAAAGCATTGTATGGAAATAATATGCATGTCAATCAGTCAAATCAATAACAGTCACTTGCACATGATCATTGAATCTATGCATATACGAAAATCAGTAATCAATGCATAATTAATAAAATCCACAATCATCGGTAGGAAAATCGGTAAACAGTAGAAAAAATCCATAATGCTCAATAAATCAGTACATACGTCAATTCCATTACATCTTAAAACAGCGATCAAATCCATAGAGAAAATCGTTGTGTCAATAATATTAGTTAAATCAATGTCGTATCAATAGAATCAATCAAATCATTGAATAAAGAAATCATCTCAGATCAATAATATCAATCAGTATGAAATTATATAAAACAATCAAATCAATACATCATAAGAACAGTTGAAATCAATCAACACAATAAGATCGTATTCTATATCACGTACTCGATATATCACATGAAATACACTTAATCTATATCACTTGTTCGGTGAATCACATGTTATCAATCTTATCAGTGTATCACTTATACCAGTCAGTATTCGATGTATCAAATGCTATAAGATCATTATAATGAATCAGTAGTATTGGTGAATCAGTGGTATCGATAAATTAGTAGTATCGATATATGTATCAGTATCAATAATGATCCAGTGACATAAACAATATGCAATATCAATGAAATCGTGCAGTGACAGTAAACTCATAAATCCATCAGTAAATCCATTCAATATCAATAAATCCGTCGATATCAATAAATTCATACAGAAATCAATAAATCCGTTCAATATCGATAAATCAATTCAATATCGATAAATTATAAAGTAATCATAAGAACAATACTTTACACATGTATTCCAGTACAGTAGTCTTACTTAACAAGTACAATCACTTGCTATTAAGGCATTATTCAAGGTTAGTATCAATGTTAGTAATCCGTTGGCTCAGGAAATAGAGTCGTCACTCTTGCCCGTCGGCACAGTAATCTCCTTATAACTCAATTCAGTAATCACGTGATCAATAGAGGATAACACCAAACCCTTTTTAAAGGAAAGCCCGTCGGCCCACCATCATATACAGTTTAATCAATCTCCAACCAACGGTTCAACTAATCTTTACTTGTCTTTCAGTAGTATAACAGTACTTCAATCATATATCCATATTCGTATATATCTCATTAATACATTGCAATCAACAAACACAATTTA
>NW_021401052.1:0-243 GCF_001605985.2 Dendrobium catenatum | reverse complement strand
AACTTATGCTATTGTTTAACATTGTTTTTGACAAATACTACCTTGGGGGTTATTGGCATTCATAATTTTTTTTTTTAAATTTTTACATAAGCTTAAATTTTTAGTTTTCACTCTTTTGATAGGGAAAAGCACTCTTCTAAACCATCTTTTCCATACCAAGTTCAAAGAGATGGATGCATTTAAGGGGAGGCAAGTTCTTAGCTTCTTTTGATATTTCGTAACTTGAATATATACTTATTTTAC
>NW_021401051.1:0-326 GCF_001605985.2 Dendrobium catenatum | reverse complement strand
ATTTGATGTATATTTTTTGCATCAAGCTAATGCCTTCCCTCCAAGGAAGGACCTCTTTTGTAATCGATTACAAACACTAGTGGATTCATTCAAACTAGGCTAGGCCCCATGGGTTTTGCCCCTTTTTAGAGGATTCCATATAGAAACTTTGGTGTCTCTTATAAACACTACATCCTCTCTTTTATATGATTGTGTGTTAAATCTTTATACAAAGCTAAGATGTTAAACTTTTTATTTCTCTATAGCCATGAATATTTAAGGATGCAACAAGATTTCTTGTAAAATATTTAATTAAATAATAAAATAATATAAAATTTTTATAAAAG
>NW_021401050.1:0-248 GCF_001605985.2 Dendrobium catenatum | reverse complement strand
CCGCCTCGCCCCGTGCTTCCCTTCGGCTGGCCGAACGTCGCGGCTCCCTCCCCCGCCGATTCCGCTCGCGTGGTGGTCGTCGGCCCCCCCTCTGCTGATCGGAGGCGGAACGCATCAGTTTGCTTATCATGATTGGAAAAGCTTTCATGATTATTATCCAAATAATAAACGTGGATAATAAGTTTATCATGGCTTGGTTAGCGGGTTGGTTGGCTGTTACTATCTGCTAGTAGTACTTATCAGTTTTG
>NW_021401049.1:0-209 GCF_001605985.2 Dendrobium catenatum | reverse complement strand
AGGTAAATTATTAAACAGTGGGGGTCGGTTAATGGAATACCCTTCCACAGTATTATGATTAGCGAAGTTAGCCATGGATCAAAATTCAAAAGTTTTTAAAATCTAAATTTTATGAATCTGACTCTGATACCACTTAAAAGTTTATTTGGGATGTTAAGCCCTTATGAACTAGCCCGAGATTAACTAAGAGGGAGGGGGGGGGGGGGGGA
>NW_021401048.1:0-404 GCF_001605985.2 Dendrobium catenatum | reverse complement strand
CCTCCTCCACAAATTTTGAATTTTGAATTCAAAATAGTCTCTTTATTACCTTCCTAAATTACTATATTGTTAACTTGGAAAGTTCCTAATTTGAATTCAAAGATATTTGAATTTCAAATCCTTTCTGAATTAATAAATCTATTTTTGGAAGCCTTCCCCTAATTCCTCTAAATCTGAAATCAATTTCAGATTTAATATCAAGTCTCATTTAATGCCTTAGACCACATACATCGTATGTGGACATCTCTCCCCCTCCTCCTTTGGCTGCTCCCCTTTTCCCTCACATATTAATTAATTCCCCTTAATTAATGCTCTTAATCAAATCCCTTTTCCTCTAAAATTTATTCTTTCCTAAAATAAATAGTTATAATTTTGGTAAGTTTTCGAATTCAAATTCAAACGAA
>NW_021401047.1:0-578 GCF_001605985.2 Dendrobium catenatum | reverse complement strand
AGTGAGAGCAGGCCTCATGGTAACAATGGCTGATTCACTTGCTCCAGCCAATAGTGCTGACTTTCCAGGTTATAAGAATCGTAGTTGGATGATGGTAGTCGAAGTGACTGTAGTCTGACATTGATAGTGGGAGAGACTATAAACGGTGGGCGATGGACATTGGAAGAATTATAGTCGGATGACGTGGCCGTCGAGGCCATAGTCTGACAATGTTGGTTGGAGAGATCGTAAACGACAGATGATGGAGATCAAAAGAGTCGTAGTCGGGCAATGGTGGTCTTTGAAACCGTAGTTGGCGGGTGACAATATTTGTGAGGAGATACGACGTCGATAACATCCAGGAAGAATTTGGCAAAAATTGGAGAACGAACAAATATCCGACAACGACCATGATTAGGAAGATATCTAACGGTAGAATGCTGTTATTAAACAAATATATATTGTACACGTAAGCTACTGAGGATCGGATGGTTCTAGGCTTTGCATTAGGTCCCTCTACATGTTTATATATAGCATCCTAGTGTACCTATGAAAATACATCAATGAATAATCTTGTCTTCTTCTTCATGTTTCTCTCG
>NW_021401046.1:0-659 GCF_001605985.2 Dendrobium catenatum | reverse complement strand
TTGACGGAGTTAGAGTTGAAACACCTTTTATGGACTGGATAGTAGAAGAACATGACTTAGCACAACTAAATATCAAATGCTTGAATAGTTTCTTTTGCGCTCTTAAATCAAAAGATTACATGCAGGTTTTCACTTGCAAGAGTGGAAAGGACATATGGGATAGACTTTATATAACGTATGAGGGGACAGTGAAGTTAAACAGTTTATACTTAATATCTTGTTGCGTGACTATGAACTGTTTTGCATGAAACCCAATGAATCTATTTCTGACATGTACACAAGATTCACATAAATAGTCACCTCTTTACATGCATTGGATATGGAACTAACGAATGCTGAAATGGTTAATAAGATACTTCGTTATTTGCCTACTTCTTATGATGCTAAATTACTCCAATTACAGAGTCTAAAGATCTAAATATTTACTCTACTGATAATCTTCTTGGATTTCTAATTGCTTACAAGCAAGGAGTTAGCTAAAGAAAGAATTATGCAGGTGAACTACAAAGGGAGAAGAACATAGCACTGAAAGTGGAGGAGCCAGAGAGTGAACACTCACAGCTTGAGGATGAAGACGATATTGCACTAATGACTAGACAATTCAGAAGCCTTCTGAAGAGGAAGTAAAAGAGACGCCAGCAATAAAATTGAGGTAAATT
>NW_021401045.1:0-273 GCF_001605985.2 Dendrobium catenatum | reverse complement strand
ACATCATAATAATAAGACAATATAAAATATAGTTCAACTCAAAATTCTATTTTTCCGAAATCCCAATATCTTTTTCATTAGCATGAAATTAAAACAATAAATAACAATGACATAACAACTCAGAAGTCATCAGCACTGTCATCACTAAGGGGGTCTTCATTTGAATCATCATAATGATGAACCGCTCTCTCCCCTTCCTCATCTTCTATGAAGTCCAATGTCTCCCAATTAACTTTTTCTTCCTCTATATCAACTATCTTCTTTTTCCCTGAA
>NW_021401044.1:0-1395 GCF_001605985.2 Dendrobium catenatum | reverse complement strand
TGAGAACAGCTCGATATCCACCTGACCATATTCGCAATGGTGAATAAAGAGCTTCCCAAAGAGATCTAATGCCTGCCTGACCACATTCGCAACAGTAGGGCAAAAGAGAGAAAGAGGATCCAACATCCACCTGATCATATTCGAAACGGTGAATGAGAATTACTCAATATTCGCCTGACCATATTCGAAACGGCAAAACAATGAGTGAAAAGGAAATGGAGTAGCAACAGGGACTTCCTGAACATAGGAATCCACCAGAAATATCAAATAGAAAATCTCTCCTACGGGTCTGTCCGTAGAAGAGGAATGACATGGAATGAAGATGAATAACCACATACAAAATCAAGGTAAAGTCATCAAGATATTAATATGAGGAGCATAACAAAACAATCACACATAGAAAGATCCAATGGGATGAATCCCAACTGAGCAATGGAATCAAAACTTGAATGTAAGAGTGACTTCCAAAACAAGTGAAGCACCAACAACTTGAATGGGATAGTGGCTCCCAAACAAGTGAACAAAACAAACTACTTGGAGATTGGCTCCCAAACAAGTGAACGAAACAAACAGCTACTTGAATGGGAGAGTGGCTCCAAAACAAGTAAACAAAACCAACAGCTTGAATGAGAGAGTGGCTCCCAAACAAGTGAACAGAAACAACTAAGATTCAAAGGATAACATGCGCAAAAGAGTCATATCAGTCCTTAAGAGTGATTTATAATCAAATGTTATGGTCCAAAAATTTTCATGCAAGAATTTTCAAAAGAACAAGGTGAATATTTAAACATGCTCAATAGTAGAGACACTAAGAGATGCTAAACAATCACCAATTATTTGAGATAAATTTGATTCATATATTTTCTCAAATAGTAGAAATTTCATCAAAGAGTAAGAGGATTATTTCCCAAAATGAAAGGTTTACCTCTTGATTATTTTGGCCCAGTCAAAATGACATAAGGAACCAAATTTAAAAATTCAGTAACAAGTAGATTGACTCCATCTAAACCCAAAAAGATTAGGGATTTAAAATTTGCTAACCCAATTTAAGCTCCCTACAAGCCAAACTGGGCTCTCTCCCTTAGATAAGCATTGTTTGAACTAAAATCTAATCAAAAAAGATTTAAATTAGATAAAGAAATTGAATCTTCTCTATCTTCTTGCATGAAGAATATTTTTATATCTAATAGGATGTTAATGCAAAATATGAATTCAAAGTCATCATTTTCAAACTCAAGTATCAAAAATATCAAAGGACACATGAGTTTTCTGAGATTTAGAGATTTCCAAGAAAGAAAAGCCACTTACACTTTCACTTTAGGCTCATTTTATGCCTGCTTTGTAATTTTTTTTGGCATTTTATGCTTCTTTTCACTTTTGATACACTTTGTGTAT
>NW_021401043.1:0-517 GCF_001605985.2 Dendrobium catenatum | reverse complement strand
ATAAAACCCCTCATGAATTTCCTATTACAATTAAATAGACCATAATCCTTATTTTTTCACATATAATTTATTTTGGATGATTTTTTATTATTATTTTGTTTTTTAAATTGCAACCACAATTTATATTTGACTGTCATTTTTCATTGCTATCAAGAAATTTCTAGGCTAAGAAGCTTATTTTTTAAAAAAATTACTTTCCTTGTAACATCTTTATATCTAATTTTACAAAAAATAACAATCGTCATAAATATATTCTAAATGAGCATAAATTATTATGTGCGGAGTCTGGACGGGAAGAACCATCCAGTCTGTGTGTGTATAAAACTTTGATACACATTGTATACAAATATATACACAGTGTGTACACTCACAGGTTCGGGCGACTATTCCCGTCCAAACTCCGCACATAATAATTTTTCCTAAATGAGAATGTTAATGAATGATCTTGCATGAGAGCCTTGTCGGATCTGAAAAGAAAAGAAAAAAACTCAGCTCAGATTGATCTGATTAAAATTTA
>NW_021401042.1:0-262 GCF_001605985.2 Dendrobium catenatum | reverse complement strand
CACAAATCCCACTTTCATGCTCGCGACGTGCCAAGGGGCCACCTATGCACGCTTTTATTTTGCATGGTAGGAGGGAACCAGGTGTGGCGCTTGTGGCGTGGTAGGGTAAAACATAAGAACTTGTGTACGAGCTTCTATGCCTGTGGGGAAAAACTGTAAATTTTTTCATATGTACCCCTAAAAATCCATGCACATCTTTCTTGGTGTAGTGGGGTAGATGACTACAGTCATGGTGTCGCCCGACATTGACCATGCACTCCAT
>NW_021401041.1:0-869 GCF_001605985.2 Dendrobium catenatum | reverse complement strand
ATAATCAAATAAAATTTTAGAGACATCAAATATAAATATATTTTTATTACTTAAATATAAAATATTAAAATTTAAAGACATTTTTGAATCTCTCTATACTTTAGTTCATTTATTTATTTATTTAATACCTAGGCAATATTAATGTCGGCAACTCGGCCGCATTGAAGCCAAATGAATGTGTGAAAGGTCGATCACGAGCGTACCTTCTGGTCAGTTTCCCCTTTTGTTCTATTCCTGACTGGTCTTCGTTTTCCGTTTTTGTTCTATTGCGTGAATATGCTCAGAGTTTGGAGCAGGAACAGCTACACGGAAGCCTAAAGAAAATCGCACGATTACCTTTGGCCTGTTAATTAAGTTCGAATTATATATTTTATGATTTATATCTGTTAATATACTTAAATAAAAGAAAAATCTTTCTCAAATAAAGGTGACATTCTTAAGAATATTATCAGAAATTTTTATTTTTGAAATAATAAAAAATGAGAAGTATTGCTTCAAGAGCTCATCCTTTACGGAAAAATTAATCCGTGTGGAGTCGTTCGAATTATGAGTGTACACATTATTTACATTTTATAATTTTTTTACACAATTTGATTCAAACTGTATACACATTGTTTGTACACAGTATGTACACTCACAGTCCGGACGGAAAGTTCCCGTCCAGACTCCACACGGAATAATTTCTCTCATTTAAGGGAAAAATTATTTTGACCGGATTCCAGCCCCCAATGAAAATGCGCCACGTCCAGTACCGAGTTTATACTGAGTACCGCTCGGTACCTGAGCGTGAACCGGACAGTTCTCCTGTCCAATGTCCGCACAGAATAATCTCTCCATTTAAGGGGGTTTATTGTTTGCAATTAACTTTA
>NW_021401040.1:0-538 GCF_001605985.2 Dendrobium catenatum | reverse complement strand
GGTGATGATTTGGGGCATGACATGTAATATTTAGTCACTTAATTACAATAAGTTTATATGGTTGAGTCATCAATAAAATAGTCACTCTGACTATATTAGGAGATGTTTCATTGATTTTCCTATACTAGTTTCTTGAATTTTTCCTAAATGTATAATTTTCTTAATTCCATTTGAAAATATTAACAATTTTTAAGAGGACTTTCTATACATTTCAAGTTCGAAAAATATTTTTGTATTAATATGTTTTTTTATTGATGGTGTGTGATACGGCATTACAAAATTAGCTTGACCGGGCACGAATCTCGAGGCAAAAGCTAGTTGGAAACTTCAAAAATTAAATCCGAAAGCACCAAAACTCCGATTTCAGCGAATCTACAGTCAAACTGAGCGTCTCGGAAATACGAACCCAACGACACCATGATCAACCTAATTCGAGCCCAAATGAGTCTGAATCAAGGACCCGAAGCGCTGTTGGAATGTTCAAACCACAATTTGTGTTATCAAACGGTCTTCGATTTTAACGAGCTTATACTCAAAT
>NW_021401039.1:0-290 GCF_001605985.2 Dendrobium catenatum | reverse complement strand
ATTACTGCAATTACAGAGTCTAAAGATTTAAACATTTATACTATTGACAATCTTCTTGGTTCACTCATTGCTTATGAGCAAGGAGTAAGTCAAAGGAAGATTGATGCAGGTGAACCTCGAAAGGAGAAGAATATAGCACTAAAAGTGGAAGAGTCGGAGAGTGAACACTCACAACCTGAGGATGAAGATGATGTTGCACTAATGACTAGACAATTAAGAAACTTTTAAAGAGAAAGCAGAAGAAACGCCAGCTATTGAATAGAGGTAAGTTTAACAGAAATGGCAAGGTT
>NW_021401038.1:0-280 GCF_001605985.2 Dendrobium catenatum | reverse complement strand
AAAGGATATTAAGACTGAATTGTTTGAGTTGACTAGGAAAAGCTCCCCTGATACCATGTTGAAAACATTTATTATGTATTTGTGTTCTAATTTATTTTTCCAACAAACCAACTTTAAAGTTCCTAAGATGCTTAAGACAATAGCAAATAATGTTGATGATTTTTTATCAATTAACTGGGCAATTTGGGAATGCCTAGTTACAGATTTTAATAATGTAGCTATGAAGATCTCAAAAAACAGGCTAGCGGGTTATGTCAATGGATTTGTGCCACTGCTTATT
>NW_021401037.1:0-662 GCF_001605985.2 Dendrobium catenatum | reverse complement strand
ATTTATTATAAAAAATTTAACCTTAAGATCTTTAAAAAAAAAAAAATTTCCACGTAAAATTTGGATTCAAATCCCAGTATATTTGAGATTGAGAAGAAATTTATATCAGGATATCCAATAAAAAATACATCATAATGTGATTCAAAATTAGAGGTATTAATAAATGACCCAATCCAAACTCGAAAAATTTAGTTTGGGTTGACACGTTTAATAAATGTGTCAGATTTGGGCTTTGAACTTTGACCCGGTTTTTAAATTAGTAAGGTTTAGGTTGACTGGCCAATCCAAATTAGACCCGAAAAAGACTTATTTAATTTTTTTCTTTAAATTCTTTTTATTTGTTGGTATAATGTTCTTATTTTTTTATCAAAATATTGATAAAAATTTCAACACTATTTCGTCCTTTATTATGGAATCTCGAAACATCCAATCTCACTCAAGCTCTATAAAATAAATTATCATTTGAAGAAATCAACCCATGCAAAAATGGCTTCTATTAAATTTATTTTATTTTATTAATGAAGTTCCTATCAATATTCTCCTAGAGAAGAATTCAATGAGAAGAAACAAATTACACAAGGAGGCATACTTGTCAAAAATATTTCTTCTAGATTCTTTTTTTTTTTTCTAATTTCTTTTTTCTATATTTGATTAGTTTTTAT
>NW_021401036.1:0-284 GCF_001605985.2 Dendrobium catenatum | reverse complement strand
CCGTCCAACTGGGACGAGGAGCCAGGATTCAACTGGCAAATGCTGTCATAGAGACTGTAACATGAAAACAAAAAAAAGAGGAAAATCAAATCCACGCCCTCTGCCATCGCACGTTGAAGCCACGATTTCGCACGTCGTTCGCACGTCCAGACCATATCAACGTCGCATCCGCCACGACTCCGCACGACGAACTTCTCACGTTGATAAAATGAGCACAAGGCTCTTGTTCGCGCAGACCCGCGAGCTTCTCTCCGATCCCAAGCTCTCCGAAGCTCTCCCTCACG
>NW_021401035.1:0-307 GCF_001605985.2 Dendrobium catenatum | reverse complement strand
CACAAGGAATTGTATCTATTCCAAAGGGTAGACCCTACCCCGAGGAATATGTTTGGTTCCTTATCCAAAGGGTTTTGTGCCACCTTCTTTCAAAGTTTTTAGCGGCTTAGAAAACCCAAGACAGCATCTGGCCCATTTTCGAGCAAGCTGTTGCAATGCGGAAGGGTCGGATGCTATACTCTTTCGTCAGTTTTTGAGTAGTTTGTCCGGTATTGCTTTTGAGTGGTACGTAGATTTACCAAATGGATCTGTAAAAACTTTCACAGAGCTCGAGGGTCTCTTTTTAAAGAGATTCTCAGGAGCTCAA
>NW_021401034.1:0-520 GCF_001605985.2 Dendrobium catenatum | reverse complement strand
TAATGCTGAAGATTTTCTCTAAGATGAACATCACAATGATTTCAAGAGCTCGTGATTTCCAATCCCGCTTGCTAGATCTGTCACTACTAACTTCAGCACTGTCTCCATTGATACGTTCAAGGGAGGCGACGATAGCAGAGCTGCGCTTCTTTATCAGGGCGGCACAGAAGCCCGCAGCCCAGACCTGCAATGATGTCACAGAAATCATGTAAATACAATAAATGACATTAAAATCTCAAACTTATAATGTAAATGCCTCCATTTTTCCTAAAAGAACATTAAAATTGAATTTTTTATGTAGAAAATACAAACAGCATTTATAACAATAGAACTTTGAAGCTCTCTTCTATTCATATTAACTATTTTGCAGGGAATTCTAAAGAAATGATGATTAAACAACAAAAAATAGAAAGATTACAAGTTCATAAAATTATGTTCGATCTTCTCTTATAAGCAACCAGTAAACCTTGCAAAACTGCAGGTGCAAAAAAAAAAAAAAAAGTCCAAACCTTGGGGCTTA
>NW_021401033.1:0-207 GCF_001605985.2 Dendrobium catenatum | reverse complement strand
AGAATATTAGAAATGATCTTTTCTTATTAGATTTAAATGAGAATTTGACTTTTAACAGGACAATGGAGAAAAAGAATTCATGTAGCCGACCCCACGTAGTGGGACAAAGGCTTGATGTTGTTGTTGTTGTACTTTTTTTATGATTGAATTAAGGAAAGTTTAAAAATCAAATTTCAACATTTTAATTATTATTAACTCAATAAGGAA
>NW_021401032.1:0-1427 GCF_001605985.2 Dendrobium catenatum | reverse complement strand
AGACAAATTCTTCAATCTGACTCAGGGTTCTAAGACAATTATGCAATATGAAGCTGAGTTCACATCTTTGTCTCGATATGCGCCACACTATGTCAGCACCCAGGAGGAGAAGTGTCACAGATTTTTGAGAGGATTGAGGGATCAGCTACGACTTGCATTGGCGCCTTTTGATATCAATGAATTCTCAGTTTTAGTGGAGAGAGCCAGGAGAATCGAAAATGAGCTTAATTTTTCTAAGCATAATCTGGAGCAACAACCAATAAGTAAAAGGAACATATTCGAAAGAGATGATCGATTTAAAAATAAGAGGTCAAAGTTGGAAGATAAGCAAAAACAGAGTCAGCCTGAAAAACTGTTGTGTGAGCAGTGTGGGAAGCGACATTTTGGTCAGTGCTTAGTGGGATCTGGCCGATGTTTCAGATGTGGTGAGTTAGGTCATCGCAAGGTAGACTGCCCTCAAGAGAGAAAACTCAATGCCAGGCCCCAGGGATATCAAGGGTATCAGGAACAGACACAGCATAAGAGATATTTGGAAGGCAATCAGACAGGAAAAACTCAATTTCAAGGAAGGCCAACAATACAAGGAAGACCACCAGTTCAACTTAAAGGAGAAGCATCAGATGTTAAAGGCAATCAACCTGTGAAGACTAGAGTGTTTGCTATTACACCTCAAGAGGCTAAAGATTTAGAGGAGGTGGTGACAGGTATACTTTTGATTGCTAACAAGTTTGGCAGAGTTCTTTTTGATTATGGTGCATCTCACTCATTTATTTCTGAAGAATGTTGCGTGGATTTATCTGTTGAGACTGTATGTTTTACTCCTACCTTGTGTGTTATGATGCCGACGGGGGATAGTTTGCCTGCTAATAGGATG
The DNA here is from genome assembly GCF_001605985.2 of Dendrobium catenatum. Lineage (NCBI taxonomy): Eukaryota > Viridiplantae > Streptophyta > Magnoliopsida > Asparagales > Orchidaceae > Dendrobium > Dendrobium catenatum. Next base: position 553 of record NW_021401032.1, on the reverse strand, counting down.
TGCCTTATAAATTTGAATATTCAAGGTTACAAATTTACAACAGAATTGATTATATTACTTATTAAAATGTTTGACATCATCTTGGGAATGAATTGGTTAGTTAAACAATTCGCTACAATTGAATGTTGGAAGAAAAGAATAAAATTTAATTTACCAAATGTGAAGACATTTTATTTCCCTGGTGAGAAGAATGCAACATCCTCTCTTGTTAGTGCAATGAAGCTGGGTAAATATTTAAGGAGGGGTGAGTTAGTATTCTTAGCCAAAATGGTGGTCTTAAATAAAGATGTTGAGGCATTACAGAAGGTTCCAGTTGTCTATGAATTTTCAGATGTATTTCCTGAAGAACTACCTGGATTACCACCTGAAAGAGAAGTTGAATTTGGTATAGAATTATAACCAGGAACATCAGCAATCTATAAATCTCCTTATAGGATGGCCCCAAAGGAATTGCAAGAGCTAAAAATGCAATTACAAGAGCTGATGGATAAGGGATTCATTCGAGCTAGCCATTCACCTTGGAGTGCACCTGTACTTTTTGTTAAGAAGAAAG
>NW_021401031.1:0-266 GCF_001605985.2 Dendrobium catenatum | reverse complement strand
TCATAGATCTGATGAACCGAGTATTCAGGGAGTTTTTGGATCAGTTTGTGATCGTCTTCATCGACGATATTCTGGTATATTCTGCTTCTGAAGATGATCATGCCAGACATTTGAGGATTGTGTTGGAGACTCTGAGGCGGCATCAGCTGTATGCCAAGTTCTCCAAGTGTGAATTCTGGCTGAAGAGTATTTCTTTTCTGGGGCATGTGGTAAGTGGAGAAGGTATTTCTGTGGATCCCCAGAAGATTCAGGCGGTTGCTGATTGG
>NW_021401030.1:0-268 GCF_001605985.2 Dendrobium catenatum | reverse complement strand
CACTTAGTCAAACCACCTTATGTTTGAATACAAGTAATAGCTCATGCATACATATCTTTAATAATTTGAATATAAGCATAATTAATCCATTTCTTTTTTTAGGACTCTCCATAACACTTCTCTTGGAACTTTATCATATGCTTTCTCTAAATTTAAATATCGTATGTAGATCCTCCTTATTCTCTCTATATTTCTCAATAAATGTATAGCTTCCATATTAGATCTACCCGGCATGAATCCAAATTGATTTTGAGAAACATTAGTATCA
>NW_021401029.1:0-295 GCF_001605985.2 Dendrobium catenatum | reverse complement strand
CGAACTTGACTCGACAAGGGAAAAAAGAGCTCGTCAAGCTGCTCGAGCAGCAGTTCGAGCTCAGCCTGTACGTTGTGTGAACGTTCGTCGCCATTGTCTTTGCAGTTGCCATCGTCCGTGTCGTCGCCAGCATTTGCGTCATCTTTGCCAGCTTCAGTCGTCGTCGTTGCCTTCATCCACTCAAGCCAGCCCCCGTCCGTCGCAAGCTTCTGTCCGTTGTCGTCGTCCATTGTTTATTCCGCCCGCGATTTCATTTTCCTGCTTACAAATGCGTTCCGCGAGTTGCTCGACGAGC
>NW_021401028.1:0-237 GCF_001605985.2 Dendrobium catenatum | reverse complement strand
AAGCATATTTTTGAGATCACTTCAAGGATTGTCAATACTGTTGGAGCTTCATATATGAGGAGTGATGCTCTTAGAACAATTCAACATGATAAAATATTATTTCATTTATCTAAAGGGGAGTTGAGCAGTGGTAGAGGATTGAACCAAGAGACAAGCTTACAATGAGCTGGTGACACCCGTTGGGGTTCACATTTTCATAGATTAATTAGCTTGAAAAAAATGTATGCGTCAGTAATT
>NW_021401027.1:0-234 GCF_001605985.2 Dendrobium catenatum | reverse complement strand
TGTGTTCTGACCTGCCTGAGATAGCAGGTTTGTGCTACTTGCTGATCCCCGCGTACTACACTGATTCCTGTTGGAGTATGGAACTTCAACTTGAGGTGAGGGATAGAGGTGACCATCCCGAAAATTGATTGGAGCGGCCTTCCAAAGATAGCGTTATAAGCCGATTCAGACTTTACAACGATAAACTGAACATAGTTTGTGGATTGCCGAGGAAATTCTCCAAGTACAACTGGG
>NW_021401026.1:0-229 GCF_001605985.2 Dendrobium catenatum | reverse complement strand
GAAATTTCACAAGAGTTGGTTCTCTACCCAGCACCTATTTCTGTTAGAATTAAGAGAATTCTATTAATATTTGTATTAAAGAAAAATAAAAAAAACATTTAAAATTCATTACCAAATGTCATCTATGCTCAGTATATGGAACAGATCCGCCAGTATGAAGGGAACTACCCAAGCCCCCAATATCAGAAGCTCTATTATGTCTATTTTGATCCCTCCTCCTAGTGTACTC
>NW_021401025.1:0-315 GCF_001605985.2 Dendrobium catenatum | reverse complement strand
TTCAAATTGGATTAAGCATCCAAATCTCAAGTCATTTTAGAGAATTACAACCTTATTCAATCAAATTTACATTAATCTTAAATAGAAAAATCTAGATTTGATCCTGCGAGGTTATCCTAATAATCAACAGTTATATATATTCAATGCCAAGCAGTTGTAATATGAAATCAAAATGCATTACTTTTAGCCACACTTGGCCATGCTCTTATTATTTAAAGGGGGTATTAAGCGCTGCAGGTACCTATGCAAAGAGTATATATATTTTTTTCATTAATTGACCCCTTTAATTTCAGCTCCTTATATGAGCATGGCCAC
>NW_021401024.1:0-405 GCF_001605985.2 Dendrobium catenatum | reverse complement strand
TAATCTCCCCCTCACTAGAATAACACTTTTTAAAAAAATAGGGGAGATGAAAATATTTATGTTGTTTTTAATTTTTTGAAAATAAGATACAAATACGATAATAGTACAAAAATTCAACAATATGTTCTCCCCCTTTGACATTATTAAAAAGAGAGGAGGCACAAACAAAAGCAAAAACGAATAAAAGAAAATAAAGAAAACATTTCCTGATCTAATGAAAAGAAAATATTCTTAAAATGAGAAAGTTACCTCTTGGTTTTAATCAAAAACTTAGTAGAATTGGATTGACAACGCATAGTCCAGAAAAGGTTAGAAAATTATAATTTGATAATCCCAACTCAAGTTCTTAAAAAAGGCAAAAATTTTTTATTCAAGATCTAAATCAAGGAAAAAATTAGAGAAAGA
>NW_021401023.1:0-209 GCF_001605985.2 Dendrobium catenatum | reverse complement strand
ATGAAGGATTCTCTGCCTACACTGGGAGAGTGTGAAAGGATGGACGGTTCTTTATCGACATCGGGGGAGTATAAAAGGATGACGGTTCTCTGCCAACACTGGGGATAGCGTAAAAGGATGACGGTTCTCTGCCACACCGGGTAGTGGTGGAAAGAGTGTTTGTAAAGGCTTGTCTGCCTTGCTATGGGTGCAAAAGGAGAGTCACTAGT
>NW_021401022.1:0-353 GCF_001605985.2 Dendrobium catenatum | reverse complement strand
ATTCTAAAACACTTTTAGGCCTATATGATATATATGGCTAATCATTAAGCAATGGAATGTTGATGGAATTCCAAAAAATATTTATCTTTTTAGCATCCTCGCCATTCACAACTTGAGAATCTTCCTCAATTTGATTAACACCAACTATTAACCCTTTAATATGGTATTCATATACTCAAAATGTTATATAAATTTCATCAATTTCACATTTATTGGACCCTGGGTCATTTGAAGATGGATGACTAAGCCAAAATGACTATTCTTTGAATAATTTGAGCTCTTTTGAATCTAGCGACGACCTTATCCTCACTATGACTTGAGGACTTAGGAAAGTTCCTTTTCAAGGTAGCTTC
>NW_021401021.1:0-201 GCF_001605985.2 Dendrobium catenatum | reverse complement strand
CTTTTGTGAGCTGAAGTAAATTTTGATTTGTCCACCCCAACAAACTGTTGCGGAGGGCGGATGGATTTTGCTTTAAGCGTGGATGGATGATTTCAAATTTAAATATTTTTGTGTTTTTGGGATTTTGAGATTCTTGTGGAGTTTTCTGGAATTTTAGGATTTTTGTGGGTATTTGGGTGGAGCTTGAAAGTGTTTGGAATG
>NW_021401020.1:0-326 GCF_001605985.2 Dendrobium catenatum | reverse complement strand
GTTCGCACATCAAATATGATTCAAACATTTGGACTCGAGTAAGAACTTGAGTTGGACTCCAGAAGACTGAACAATCAATTCAAACATATAATTGAACTCTCAAGGACTCCAGAAGACTTTGAACAGAATGTGAACATGAGATTGAACTCAAAGAACTGCAGGGAACTTGAACCAGGACTTAAGCTTGAATAGAGTCTGAACTCAAAATGAGCACAAGGAATCCGACGACTCAATGTTTGGGAAGAAATTACAACATCCTCACATCCAACACCAATCAAATCACACCTTCTACGGATATGTTTAGTGAAGCATACAACGAATGTAAA
>NW_021401019.1:0-333 GCF_001605985.2 Dendrobium catenatum | reverse complement strand
TTTGATTTGTTAAAGGTCAAAAGAGAAATTTTAATTTGAGTTTAAATATTAATGTCTTAGGATTGATATTAGAAATTTTATTTTAGGATTTGATTGAATTATTCAATGGTTATAAATTAAAAAAAAGAAAGATGAATTAGGTGGTTTATTATTAATTAAGGGGTTAAATTAATTAAGTTTGCTATCAACTGGTTTGTGGCGTTGTGCCACCAGGCTCGAGGAACCAGGCCTCTTAGGACACTTAACCCCGCAGCCCAGAGTAGTCCATCCTAAAAACCAAGTTGATATAGTTATATTAAGAGATTTATTGATTGATTTTAAGAGATTAGCTTA
>NW_021401018.1:0-211 GCF_001605985.2 Dendrobium catenatum | reverse complement strand
CCGACAACCGACACCATGCCTTCCTGTCCCCATTAAATGATAGTGCCATCTTTTAAGCCTCTATTTAATCTATTATAAGCCCCCACCAAAACTCTGCATATCTTCCATCACTTACCCAAAGTCTTGCTGCAGATGTCAGCCCAAAATTGTTCTATCAAAGCCCTTCGAACTAGAAGAAACCCCATTGCCCAGATCCTAAAATCCTCAAGAG
>NW_021401017.1:0-231 GCF_001605985.2 Dendrobium catenatum | reverse complement strand
TCTTAAAATTATTTTAAAATACAAAAATCAAAACTTTTGTAAATGTTTTAGAAATATAAATAATTCTTAATTACCATTTTCTCTTGCCGGTGGAGCCACTTTTCCCAAGGAATTTATTTTTAAATATTTAGTTATTTTATATTAAAGCTTAAATATTTAATATTCCTATGCGACTCAATCAGCGCCCTTCATTCACAGCCGCCTGAGGAATATTAGCCGTTGGTATAAAGC
>NW_021401016.1:0-1940 GCF_001605985.2 Dendrobium catenatum | reverse complement strand
TTGTGGCTATTAGCAGTGCTGAATCCAAGAATTTATCATAAGAGTCAATAAAGAAGTTTTTATAAAATTTTGAGAGAATGAATTCATAAAATATTTAAAATTTGCATCATATTATATAACCTCATATTCATATAACATAAAATAAATGATATTACATTTTTTTTTATCATTTAAAAAAAAATGCATATCAAATTAAGGGTCTGTATGAGATCGTTATAATATTTTATAGAGTTAATTATATAAGTTGTTGTGGAAAAAATATTTTGACTACTCTGATTGTCAAAAAGAACGTCCCAACACATAATATTTTGAAAAACAGTAAGAAAATAAAAAATAATAATCAAATAAATTTATGATTGTTGTCTAAAAAATAAAAAAATTATTGCAAATATACCCTAAATAATAAAGTTAAAGTTAATTAATCGTCATTAGCCAGGCCAACCCTACCCTCTCTCACTGATTAAGACAGATTCAGAGCATATGGCTATAATTACATTCATCTCTTAATTTTAAATAACCCCACAGTAATAATTAGCCCACCTTCCCTTAATTTCAACATGTATTATATTTTCTTCTTTGGGGCGGTCAATAAGCTTTCAAGTTTGTTAAAGAGAAAGGCTTTAGCTTTATTCGATTTGGCTATGGTAATGGTACTGGTTGGTCAGCTTTAGATTTTGGACCTTCTAGAAGCTCAAATATTTCTAGAAATGGAAGCTTGGTAGGAAGCTTCCTAGTTCTAATTGCTCCTCATGTGATTAATTTCCCCAATTTTTAATTAATTTCTTAATTGAAGTTGAATCATTGTTACTGTTAGATTTGAGGATTAAAAAAATTATTGATAATTGGATATTAGGGTCAGTTTACCCAAAGAAAAATTAAAAAACTCAGCATATATAAGTCAAATTAATTAATATGAATCAAATTGTCTCAATGTCAAATTATTAATTTCATTAGTTGTACTCTTTTTATCGTTAAGGATCTGTTTGGGACAATTTTCTTATTACTTTTTTTATTTTCAGATTAGGGGTGTTAATACGGGTCCGCAGGTCGGGTTCAGCTTGAATCCGAATTGACTCGTGTTTAAACTGGTTGACCCTAATCCGACCCGATTTAACAAATGGGTCGGGTTTTTCAACCCAGACCTGACCCGCACGGGTTGTCAGGTTGACCCGACACGACTCGCCAACTAGCTTTGTTTCGAATTCGAGGGTGCACGACAATTGTCGAAACTGGCATCTCGCGAGCGGATGCGGCCTAGGAGGTTGGCGTCTGACAGCTGGAGAGCGGCGAGGCGCATGCCGACTGCTGCGTGTGGCGTTAGGAGAGGGTTGCAACTATGAGGATGGCGATGACGTCTCGCGAGTGATGAGGCGTATGCCGCATGCGGCGTGTCGTCAAAGTTGTGTGATGTATGAGCGGTGAAGGCGAGCTAGGGCGGTAGGGCCTAGGCTAAGCGGCACCGTAATTTCCTATTGGGATGGGCATTCCGGGTGAGCGTGTTGCATGTTAGCAGGCTAGGTAAGACTATCAGACAGGGTAAATTTCTGGTTGTTTTTGGGTTGTCAGGTCAACCAAAATCCGACTCAATTTTAGAAACAAGTCACATTTATGAACCCGAACCTGACCCGTATGATAAAATGGTTGACCTGAAGCGTCGGTTTCGGGTCATGTCAAATATTAACACTGCTAATGATAATAACATTTGATTATCTCTAGATATTTATGTAGTGCGAAGGTGCTTTTTACAACCAAAATTATTAATGTGAAATAGCTTAAAAACTAGTTATTCAGTTTTTTTTTTTTAACTTATTTATAATATCCACAGTAGCAACCAAAAAGCTATTTTTCTCTACAACTACTTCAAATTTATACTTACAAAATGCCAAGATCGTCCCAAACAAATCTCTTATGCAAAATTTTGTAAAATTGGATATTAAGTT
>NW_021401015.1:0-343 GCF_001605985.2 Dendrobium catenatum | reverse complement strand
AGAAGGAAATCTTTTGCATCCTTCAATAAACTAAAATTAGCATAAGAGGGATTAACTTGACAAGAAGTCTCAAAATTGTTCACTTGATGCTTGACTTCCAAAATATTAATAAAAGGATTTTTGAAAACAATATTATCCTCATGCCATATATAGAGTTATTGGAATGGAGCAGAGCTTGCCAATTCTCCATAACCAAACATAAAAAGAAATCATGAAGTAACCAAATGTTTTGAAATCTTAATTGAGGGCAAGAGTTAATTTGTCTAGTCTTAAGACTAATTAACAAGGGAGTATGATCTGAGAGAGTCCTTTTAAGATGATCTACATTAATAATAATAAATGA
>NW_021401014.1:0-497 GCF_001605985.2 Dendrobium catenatum | reverse complement strand
TAATGCTATAGGCTTCAAGTTTTTGAATCTTTCAAGAGCACTAACAATGAAATAAAAATGTTAAGCGGCAAGTTTTTCACATTCCTCTGTAGACAGTTTTGAAGCTTGATAATTTTTGCTATCTGGTTTGTTTATTACAGATTGGCTTAGGTTTCCTTCTTTTTTCTTCTTCTCATATTATTTTGGTTGTTCTGATAGCTAAGAGAGCTTTACCAAGTGACCAAATCATCAAATAAATTCTTCTTAGTTTCTTACAAGAATATAAGATGTTCATAGTTCCATTTCAAGTTTGAATTGAGACCTGGTATTAGCTTTATTTTACCTCTAGAGCTGTGTGATTCTTAGTCTAGTGTTCCTGTTAATTTTAGTGGCCGGGTGGATTCTATTTTTCGCAAATTATGGTGTTCCAATACAATTTGTTTGAAGAGGTGAATTGGAATCCTACAGTTGAATCAAATTTGATGTGGGATAAGATAACTATTGGCATTATGAAGGTT
>NW_021401013.1:0-437 GCF_001605985.2 Dendrobium catenatum | reverse complement strand
TCAAGGGAGTAATTAAGGATGATTGATACGATCACATTGTCCTGGACGATCGCAGGATCAGCCAGGATGATATATTCAAAATCCTTAATTACTCCTGGACAATTGGGATTGGCCAGCTTGTAAACAGGGCGATGCTCAGGATGATTTTCCTTGGATTTGAATTGATCGGCCAGGACGATCATGCGATCGGCCTGGACGATCAAGCCTATTTTAAATCGTCCAAGTTTGCATTCAGGGCGATGCTCTGGCCGATCTTCTGAGTTTTGTACTGATCGGCCAGGACGATGTACATATCGTCCTGGATGATATTGTCGGCAACTTGCAATTAATGAGCTCCTTTAAAGCTCTTATTCAACATTTTGAAAAACCTTTGGCTGCTGCCTTGACTTGAGAAGCCCTTGAAGAGAGAATGAGAGAGAGGGAGAGAGAGAGGATCT
>NW_021401012.1:0-232 GCF_001605985.2 Dendrobium catenatum | reverse complement strand
GTCCAGTTGCTGTTCGTGCGTAGCCAGTGCGCCCAGTGGCTAGGCAGCCAGTGCCTAGGCCACTCCCCGTTCACCCTATTAGTCCAGCGGTCAGGCGGCCAGCGCCTGTCGCTCCTGTTGTTCGTGTAGCCCCGGCCCCTCAGCGCCGGCAGCCAGTAGCAGTTCCTTTACCTGTCGTTTCGGTAGAGGCTGCTCGTGCTCGGGTCTCCCCTTCTCCTTCCACTTCGAGGAA
>NW_021401011.1:0-346 GCF_001605985.2 Dendrobium catenatum | reverse complement strand
TACTCACACCTTCTTTAAGTATGGAGAAGTTCAAGCCTTGTATTTTCAAATTCACATTAGAAAATGCATTTCAGCTGGACAAAACCCGATAGCTTTTTTCTCTTAATTTCTTTCACATAAAAAATATTTGTGTCATCTGTATATATTATTTTTTCTTTATTTATATATGTATATGTATTCTTCATGCAAGTTAACTCAAACTTTCACATCGTATGAATAATTTGGTTTTATTCATTGTTCTATATCAAATATACTCTTTTAAACACCACCAATTATCATCACCTTAGTTCCCTTCTACCATTTACTATCATAATTACTTGACATTGAATTTTGAATCATATTGACT
>NW_021401010.1:0-431 GCF_001605985.2 Dendrobium catenatum | reverse complement strand
TTTTGACTCTTTTAATTTGTTTCTAATGCAATGCATGCTGGTCGACAACTTTCAAATCAAGTATGCTTGAAATTTTTAAAAAATAGGCTTATAAAATAATTTTTTAGAAGACTGGGCTTCCCAAGGTCCGGCACCTCATCCTCATAGTTTAGACTATTCGGACTCTACCCGCAGGCGGGGAAGGGTCTAAAATAAGGTAAGAGTAGTGCAGTAGTAATATGCATGCGACCCCGGGGTTGATCCCCAGCTAATTCCCTAGATTCGTTATCTTTCTATGTTATTTAGACTAACTAAATTTTTAGACTTTTTAAAATTATGAGTATAAAACGTTCATACCCTCATGAGTCTCACGTATCCAGGAGAAAACAAAAGTGGCACACAATCGCCAAAAAATTAGGAAAAACAGGCAATCCTAAAGGCAATCAATTCAT
>NW_021401009.1:0-366 GCF_001605985.2 Dendrobium catenatum | reverse complement strand
TGGACAGTTATCTGCCAACACTGGGAATAGTATAAAAGGACGACAGTTCTTTGCCGCACCGGGTAGTGGTGGAAATAGTTTGTTGTAAAGGCTTCTCCACCTTGCTATGGGTGCAAAAGGAGAGATACTATTGGTATTAGTGTAATACTCAGAGGGTGCCCCCGGGGAGTGGATGTTGGTCTGGTTTGACCGAATCACTATAAATTTGGTGTCATTATTTTTCTGTTATTTTTATTTTATTTTTGTGATTTAGTGTTTTAAAACTGTGGTTGAAAAAATATTTCTACAAAAATCATTAAAGTTTAATTTTGATTTAAAATACTCAAAAGAGGGATTAATTTTTAAAAATACCAATTCACCCCCCCC
>NW_021401008.1:0-273 GCF_001605985.2 Dendrobium catenatum | reverse complement strand
CAACACGTTGTATCGGCGTGCTTTCGATCAAATGTGGTTAAGGTGCCTAGGGACTCGAGAAGTTGATAAGGTGGTGGCAGAAGTTCATAAAGGACTTTGTGGAGCGCACCAATCAGGTCTTAAGATGGCAGTCAAAATCAAAAGAATGGGCTACTATTGGCCGACCATGGTCAGAGATTGTATTGACCATGTTAAAAGGTGCCACGAGTGTCAAATTCATGGCGATGTGATACATCAGCCGCCAAATCCACTGCACCCTACGATAGCATCCTG
>NW_021401007.1:0-285 GCF_001605985.2 Dendrobium catenatum | reverse complement strand
ATTCGGCTCCCGCAAGGCAAGCGGTGCGCGCGGCCTCTGCCCAGGCAAAACAAGTCGCCTGTTTCGCGACTCGGCCGGTCCCGTGCGGACCGGTCTAACAATGCACTACCAAACTTCATCAAATATTTTGGACCCACAAAAATGCAAAAACAAAAAAAAATACGACAAAAATATAAACAAGACAACAAGTTCATGAAAGACAAAAAAAAAAAAAGAGAATGAAAAACCATAGAAAAATTGTTGCTGGAAAAAATAATATTATGAAATTATAATAGCATGAACTAT
>NW_021401006.1:0-679 GCF_001605985.2 Dendrobium catenatum | reverse complement strand
TGCACACCATATGCAAGTAAATTGACATCTTTTCAAACTAGTATCAAATAGGAAAACATTTAGATTAACATATTAAATCTTGTTTTATCTTTACCTGATGTCATTATGTATCTGGTTGTTCATACCTGGAAACTTGAATTAAAAATCATTTCTATACATTAAACAAATTTAATAACATTTTTCTTTAATGCATTCAAAATCAACCTTTATGCCTATAAATGAAAGTTCTTTTGAATATAATTGCATTACTTACCTTCTTGCCGATGTGTCTCTAATTCTCTACTTCGAAGTTTTCTACGATTGTAAGTCACTTCGAAGTTTTCTCTTTGCATAAGACTAGACTAATTTATGACATAATAAATATAACATCTTTAAGAACTTTGATACCTTAAATAATATAAATGATAAGGAAGAATATTATAATTCTTACCTTTCTTCCAATCTTTTAAATTACTCTCTAAATCTTTCTTCATTGATTCCACAATTTGTTTGCACACTTATCTCAAACTGCACTGCCAAATCCTTACCGTACTGTGTCGAACTTCCTAGTCACGGCATCGAACTTCTCTATAGGAATCCTGTTGTATCGAATTCCACAACAGTGCACTGTGTTGCTGAAAGTAGAATTTTCCACTGCTTGCCCTGAGCCGAATTCTTCCTCCAGAATTTGCTTGCGAAA
>NW_021401005.1:0-229 GCF_001605985.2 Dendrobium catenatum | reverse complement strand
AAATGTATTTAAGAAACTCATCATAGAGAATTTGATCATTGAGTCAACTAGTGAATCGATTAGGGGGAGTGGATAATCATCCTTTGGTCATCTAAGTTGAGATTGGGGAAGTCGAAGAATATCCTCCATATTCTAGTAGCCTTTTGCACCATCACTACTTCAAAATCCATATATCTCTTTAATAAAGTCAATGCTGAGTAGATTCTTTAGTTCTTTATTAATTTGCTCG
>NW_021401004.1:0-363 GCF_001605985.2 Dendrobium catenatum | reverse complement strand
GCAAACAAAGACAAAAGACAAAGACTATTGTTCGACACAAGCAGCGCCCATCATAGAGCTAAACAAAGACTGAAACTATAACTTTGGAAAAACAACAAATACAAACAAAAACTTCTAAACAGCAACAGAAGCAACAGGATGAATCAAAAACAGCAATCTTGAGATATCCCTCTCCAGCTAGATGAGGCAAGGCCAAGATTTCAGTTGAATTGAAATTTTTCAATGAGGTGATGGTAATGCTTCCAGGTGAAAGTTTTGACCCGAATAGCATTTTTTATAGTAATGATGATGTTCTCCGAATCATTCCATTTGTTGGCAAATTTGCAATTATTCCTTTCTCTCCAAAGATGATACACGGTGCAT
>NW_021401003.1:0-259 GCF_001605985.2 Dendrobium catenatum | reverse complement strand
TACACACATTCATTTAATTTATAGAGTTATGTCAAGATATATAGGCTAAATACTCCAAATGATTATATATTGTATTTGCCTAGCCTCCCTTAGATTATTTTTAAAGAGGGAACTAGTAAAGTACTATAAAAGTACTAAATTTACACAAGTGACTGAACTCCCTTATAAATATAACACCATAACTATTTATAAGAAAAAAAAAAGGCATTTGGTGCTGTGGCGTTTAAAAGAATGGTGTTGTGGTGCCTCTGCAGTGAAC
>NW_021401002.1:0-426 GCF_001605985.2 Dendrobium catenatum | reverse complement strand
TAGTTATTGTATTATAAATTAATTAAAGTTTAGTGGTCTAGATAAGTTCTTAGAAAAAAATACAACTCATTTTATTTGGGACAGCTTTTTTACTGTTTTTGATTTTTCGACTGTAACTACAGTTAATGATTGACTAATATTTTTTTTACAGTTTAAAAAAATTTGTATACTAGAAAGCTGCTTTCTGCAATAACTTTAAGACTTCGTTTGGGACGGCTTTCTTCTTGCACCTTAAAATTTTTGTACTAAAAAGTTATTTTAAGTAACAGTAAAAAAGCCATTCCAAACGAAGGCTAAAAAAAGATACTTTCTCCACTATAGCTTTGCAACTATTTTTATAAAAAAACTATAGGATTGTATGTGTATGTCTTAAGATTTATTTTTACGTTTGTGATATGTGTACGAATTTGCTCTATTTTACTCAAA
>NW_021401001.1:0-343 GCF_001605985.2 Dendrobium catenatum | reverse complement strand
CATGTAATTCATTAGAAATCATCAGCATGATATCATAATACTAAAAACATGCTTTTTACTATGCAAATAAAAGCCAAGAAATTCAAGGCATATTTTATGCATATGTAAACTATGTTAAAAAGGCCATCAGTAACAAAATTTTGGTCCACTATGTAAACAGTATCAAGGAATTCCATATTATGAGGATATTCATGCTTGTTAGTTGGCATTATGATATTTGATAAATGCTACATGAAAACTTCTAGTTTGTTCTCCAATAAATTCATTAATGGGTGTTGTTTTGATGTTGATTTCCTTAGGTTGTTATGAGTTCATGATCAAACCAAGTTGATATAGGCTATAG
>NW_021401000.1:0-297 GCF_001605985.2 Dendrobium catenatum | reverse complement strand
TAATTATGTACATAGTATGTATAATACTTGTATATATCATTGAATGCAGTGTAAAATGCTTGGATAAACTTATATATAAGTTATATAATTCAATTGTATAGTGTGTGCAATACTCGTATGTAGTGTGTACATAGTGTGTATAAGGCTTGTACATAATCTATATAAACTTATATATAGTATTTATAATACTTCTATATAGCATCTATAATACTTATGTAAACTTGAACATCATGTGTATAGTACTTGTACATAGCATGTATAAACTTATACATAGTTTTTATAATGTTTATATATAGT
>NW_021400999.1:0-315 GCF_001605985.2 Dendrobium catenatum | reverse complement strand
AAAAATTTTTTTTTTTTGATAAAACTATATTTAAACATGCAAATCATTAGTTCACCTTAAAAAATAAATAAAACCATGCAAATCATTAGTTTAATTATGTTAACTACATGAAAATCTCTATTTACCGGCAAAATTTAGTCCGTCGATAACTTAGCGTTGGATTTTCCGGCGGTACTAATGACTAAATAACGACGTATCATATCGTTATATTCCGTCAGTAAGCCTGCTAGAAATATTTCCGGCGGCACTTTTCCGTTGGAAAAAGGTTTCCAACGCGTGTTTTAACATCGAGTGAAGTTCCGCCAGAAATCCGCT
>NW_021400998.1:0-267 GCF_001605985.2 Dendrobium catenatum | reverse complement strand
TTATTTATAAGAAACACCAAGATTTTTACGTGGAAACCCCTGAAAAAGGAAAAAATCACGAGGCTTAACCCAATTTGAATTAATCAACTAGTATTTATAGTTGATTACAAATGAGACCCTTCATTGGAGGGAAGACCTTAGCTTGATGTAACAAATATACATCATATAGAATGCATTACATGGTGGAAATAGGAAGAATTAGTATTGATATGTTCATTTGATCGGTAGGACCATAGTCGGCGAGTGACGAAGGTCAAAAAGATCGTC
>NW_021400997.1:0-706 GCF_001605985.2 Dendrobium catenatum | reverse complement strand
AATAATGATTGTTTGCTATATTAGTTTTGAAATACGACAAACTTAAACGTATTAATTAATTGCCATGTAATTAATTCGCTACTACTATTGATAACATCAACATCTTATCAAAAACATGTCGACGTCGTAATGGCTGGGCCGCTCAATCTTGATCGACCAAGCACTAAGCGTAAAACTTAAACAAGCTTTACTTATAAGCTTCTCAGTACACACTACAGACAAATTTAGAATAGAAACCATCAGATAAGGGATGGTAGCGAATCAAAGAAGTAGAGCTTTCCATCAGTCTTACCTAAAGATGAGAAAGTTTTATAGTGTGTGGTGAGAAATCTCGATCTTCATCAAGTTTCTCATCGTCATCTTCCTGCTTCTAATTTCTGTTTTAGACTAATGGAAGCTATAACTCTCTGTTCAACTTCTTATTTAGTTGAGGAGGCAGATCCATCCAACTTTGAACAAGGAGGTTAGGCCAACAGTCAAAACTGCAGAACATTGATCTCCCTTCCTGTTTACCTCTTGCTGCTTCAGAGTGAAGCCATTTAATATATTAATAGTTTTTCAAGGAAGAAGTGCCAAGTTACAACATAGAAGTTATTAGGTGAGCTTAATTTTGATTATTTTATATTTTTCTTCTGTACTTTTGTGTGCTAACCTAATTGGACAAAGAGGAATATTGATTTCAACTTACAGGATAATTTGTTTTTTG
>NW_021400996.1:0-790 GCF_001605985.2 Dendrobium catenatum | reverse complement strand
CAGAGAGGTGGGAGAGTAGGTGGAGGACCACTTGTCCATGCCAAGGATATTCCCGGCGATGATCCACGGCCCGCCGGCCAGAACCCCATCTCTTGCCTCAATAGACTGAAAGAGGCAGAGGAAGGCATTGGGACCAGTCCAAATGAGTTCAAATGGACCAAAGGCAGACCAGCGCCGGTGAAGCTCCGTAGAGAGGACGGAGGGGGGAGAATTCGACCCAGGAGCTTAGCAGCAATAGCCGCTTCAAGACGGGCAGCGTTCCGTTACACAGACGAGCCCTCCGGTTCCATGCATTTACCATCGTCAGATAAATAGGAGAGGGGCACCAATGGGGAGAAGGCAACATTTGGCACCTTCTGCCAAGCCGAGGGAGAAGGACCCGGGCCAACAATGGCAGGCCCGGTCGAGCGCACATGCGACGTGGGGAGCGCAGGAGACGTGGGCTCCCCAAACGAGCCAGCCGTCAAATCGCAAACAGGAGATGCGACCGGCTGAGACGACAGGATAGGGGCTGATGGGACGAGGCAGGGGAGCCCATCCATACCCTGTCGCAAGGTGTCAGCAGTACGGGGGCACGAGCCCTGTGACACCGGGAGAGGCGGAAAATGCTTCAGGGAATCCAAACTCGCCGGCATCCTAGCCGGCGATGCAGGAGGCGGAAGCCGCACAGACTCCGCAGCAGCGTCCACAGAGGGGACAGTCGCACCAGAAGAGGAGGTCGGGATTTACGAAGAGCCCGACGAGGCAGTAGAGGGAGAGGCGAAACCAACGGCAGGGCAGGACGGCCTCC
>NW_021400995.1:0-266 GCF_001605985.2 Dendrobium catenatum | reverse complement strand
GATATAATGATTGGGAGTTATAAGGAGTTTATTGTGCAGACAAGCACAGAGTGACGACTCTTATTGAAACCAACGTACGGATATCTACAACAGCAACATGGATTCTACAACAGCAAGTATTGATAGTCAGTGATTGTACTTGTTCAGTATTATTGTATTGCATGTGTACAATATTGACATATGGATTTATTGCTTTATTGATTTGATCGGATTTATGGATTTATTGTAGCGTACGATTTCATCGATTTCATTGATTGATCGCTGAG
>NW_021400994.1:0-230 GCF_001605985.2 Dendrobium catenatum | reverse complement strand
TCGGGCTAGGGCGAATCCGAAGGCCAAATTGGTTTTTTGCGATTTTCTCTCGATCGGATGGATCAAACGCAATAAAATTTTAGACGTGCCCTCTACTAGTGAAGAGCATCCATGGGGGAAGTTTATTTTGAATTAACATTCACTAGTTAACTCTAAGTGTTCTAAACTAGGGTTTGAGATATACCTTGATCCACTTGATGGATTTGGACGATCTTGGACTCGTTGGACTC
>NW_021400993.1:0-223 GCF_001605985.2 Dendrobium catenatum | reverse complement strand
TTAAATTATGGAATATATTATTTATGTATGAATTATATTTATATTTTAGTCTAAAAAATCTTAGAATTATTAAATTTTTAAGGTTTGTTATTAATTTTTAATAATTGTATTATTTACTACATCATTCGATTCGACCCTAATTAAATTGGTCAAATTGGTCAAACCATAAACCTCTCCTTCCAATCTGTTGTTCGATCAAATTTTACAACATTGGGTTTAGGAA
>NW_021400992.1:0-254 GCF_001605985.2 Dendrobium catenatum | reverse complement strand
TAAAATTGGCTGTACCTCCTCAGGAATGGGCTCGTCAGATTCAGTGGAAATCTCACGGCCAACTAAGGCAAACAGAGGAGCGCCTTGGGAAACTTCACTAATCAGAACCTTGGCGGTGACAAGGTTCATCCCCTTTTTGGGTTTGGTTGGGTTGGATTTCGTGGTATCCGTAACCCGGGGTTGTGATGGCAAGAGCTTAATCTTTTTGCCCACATGTTCAAACACGCAGGTGTTCGAACGACCATAAATGTGGA
>NW_021400991.1:0-201 GCF_001605985.2 Dendrobium catenatum | reverse complement strand
GGATATGGTTAGGGTGGGCTTCTTCTGTTGAGAGTGTCCAAGATAGTCTATTTGTGACTGGCCAAAAGAGCATTTGGGGTGCAAGTGCTGAAAGGAATTTGAGTGCAACTGTGCAAGTGATCTCATGATATTGTCAAAGTTGTGGATGAATAGTTTATTGTATTCCACCAAGTTGGGGAAGATGCAAAGGGCCTTGACAGT
>NW_021400990.1:0-228 GCF_001605985.2 Dendrobium catenatum | reverse complement strand
TTTCCAAATATAGTGTTCTGATCAATTTCTTTATTAGAGGGCAAATGGATGGAGCTATTTCCTACAATAGTTTCAAATGCAAGAACAATTGAAGTTCTTATGCGTGGAATGGATGGAAATAACAACATTAAGGAGTTGTCTGCTTCTTGAGATGGATTGGAAACTTCTTCTCAATGGTTATGTGGATGCAAAGGTTTAAAATATTACCTAATTTATGTCACTTGTAAG
>NW_021400989.1:0-258 GCF_001605985.2 Dendrobium catenatum | reverse complement strand
GATGACTCCATGAATGAGTTGAGGGGAAATAATAAGAGGAGAAAAGGAAATCCGCTGAGGATTCCATTTTATCCAAATTCTGCCGGGGGAAGAACAGTTGAAGTTGTCGCAAGAATTCTCAATGGGAAAAACTTTGTGAGAGTTGACAAACCACGGGTCAGCCATCGAATCAACAGAGACTTTAGCTTCAAGGATGCAAATCAAGTCAAGATGGAAGTTCAAAACCAGTTTCTTACAAGCCAGAACTTTATCCGGAGA
>NW_021400988.1:0-274 GCF_001605985.2 Dendrobium catenatum | reverse complement strand
GATTTAGGGTTGAGTCAGTCTGTACTTTTGTTTTTCACTTCTTGAGTCTACTTATAATGGTCAAAGACACTGATGCTAAGTAACCCTACACACACATACTTGAGAGACTTGGAATTTCTATTTTTACTCATATCGGCCATGATGATTTTTACATCGTCCTGACGATCAGGCTTAAAACAGAAAGTCAAAATAAGGATTCTTAATTCAGCCAGCCGTCATTAACATATCAGCCTGGATGATACGTGTATCGGCCAAGATGATAAGCTCAAAACAG
>NW_021400987.1:0-313 GCF_001605985.2 Dendrobium catenatum | reverse complement strand
TTCGATCAAATCGGCCAGGACGATATAGGATCGTCCGGGACGATGAGTTAGGGTTTACACAGAAATAGGTCAGCAGATAGATTTTGAATAGAATTTGTTATATCGTCCAGGACGATAAGGGTATCGGCCAGGACGATGTGACTAGGAATTGAATTCAAGGAGAAGATGGTGATGATCAAGACCCTCAAAAATAAAACAAAATAAACAACTGTCAAAACACAACAAAAGAAAAATAAAAAATACGAGGAAAATAAATAAACAAAAATAAATATTTTTTAATTAATTTTTTTTTTAATTTTTTTTTTGTATTATG
>NW_021400986.1:0-343 GCF_001605985.2 Dendrobium catenatum | reverse complement strand
TATATATATATTCTTTTATGCAATGGGGGGTCTAGAGAGAGAAAGAGAGGATGCAACCTCTCTTTCTAGAGAGAGAAAGAGGGGATTTGGTTAGGCGGAAAGGTGTAAAAAGGCATCGGTGATGAGGAGGATGATGTTAGAGAGAAAAAATCCCCTCCCTCTAAATTTATATAGAAAAGAGAGGAACTTTTTCTCTCTCTAAGTTGAGAGAAAATAAGGAATGAGGTTGGGGAGGTGTAGGAGGTGAAGAATGAGGTCTTTGAAGTGAATTAATGAATTTTCTCTCTCTAGATTTAGAGAGAGAGTGTGTGTAAGATGATGGAGCTTTTGGATGGAGAAAGTG
>NW_021400985.1:0-462 GCF_001605985.2 Dendrobium catenatum | reverse complement strand
GGCTTTACTATATGTTAAAGTGCTAGTGGTTAGAATGAATTGGATTGTGGCCTTTCTGCTCTTTTTGTTATGGGCCAATTTGGTAGTGGGCTCTGCTACATGTTAAAGGGTCAGTAAGTAATAAATAATAAAAATTATTAATTAATTTATGACATGTTATATCAATTATATTAAATTTTATATCAATATAGGCATATTAATCTCTAATATTCTTGGAATACGCTCATTAAAATCAGTGAAAATTTTTAAAAACAAACTTATGTGTAACATATTAACATAACATTCATCAGATGACTAAATGAGTAAATTATCTCAAATGAAATCTAAATGCAAAAATTTCAATGGCAGGATAAGAGCGTGGTGGAGAACAGGTGTTTATTTTAGGATTTAGGGGTGAATATTTGTTGAAGGAGAACAAGTGGCGTTTGGTTTTTTCTTCCAAATTCTCTGTTTTATTCTCAT
>NW_021400984.1:0-336 GCF_001605985.2 Dendrobium catenatum | reverse complement strand
ATGATGTCCTGGACGATCTACATCGGACATCTCAAATTCAGGGTGATGATTAGGACGATTGAAATCAGTTTTAAACTAATCAGATTGGACGATCGTGATATCGGCCAGGATGATGTAACCAATTTTCTTCTAAATCGTCCCAAGTCATCCTGGGCTGATGAGCTGAATTTGTACTAATCGGCCAGGACGATATGCCTATCGTCCTGGACGATAATGTCGGCAACTTGCATTAATGTGCTCATTTTGAGAGCTTCTATTTAAGCTTGCCATGACACTTTGTAAGTGTCTTTGGCAGCCACTGTAGCTTCATTCTTGTGGGGGAAACTTGAAGAGAGA
>NW_021400983.1:0-232 GCF_001605985.2 Dendrobium catenatum | reverse complement strand
ACCACTTTTATTCGTTTAATGTCGTGTTCTCTGTTTTGTTTCGTGCAGCGGATTTATCTATTTGGCCACCGGTGTTTCCTCCGGAGTCTGGGGCAAATGGCGTAGGGACAGCGCAGCAGCTCGATGTCGTGGGGAACTAAGCCATGCTTTGGTCTTTCAACGCTTTATTTTTATTATTTTTATTTTGGGGGTATAATGAAGAAAATAAATTAGTATAAAATTAATATGTAAT
>NW_021400982.1:0-223 GCF_001605985.2 Dendrobium catenatum | reverse complement strand
TTTGAAATGGTTTTGTGCAAGAGCATGTAGAAAGCAGGAGAATAGAAAAACACCGGAAGCCGAGAAGAAGAAGTGGGATGCGGAGAAGAAGATACCCGGGGAAGAGAAGATGACGCCAAGCAAGCAGGCCGCAGGCGACACGATTAATCGAATAGGGTATTTTTTTTCGCGTCGTTACTTTGAATGCCTCCGCTCGCACTCAGATATAATCTCAGCCGTCCGT
>NW_021400981.1:0-1588 GCF_001605985.2 Dendrobium catenatum | reverse complement strand
ATTTGTTACGAAGCCAGCATAGGCCAAAAGCTGTCTGTATCGCCTCTATCTCTATCAATAAGCGCAGGAGATACACCTACTAGCGCCTTGTATTCTTTTAGCTAGCATAGAGCTAGCTCTTCAATAGCCTTCTCTTCCCGACAAAGAAAGAGTCATGAACACACCTGTAATGCACTAACGGACCTTCAATGGTTGCGAAGAAGCTTTCACCATCTCCTGGTGAAGTGGATTCATCCAGCTGAAGATGCCGAGGCGCATCCTTCTGCTAACGGAGAGGTGTTGATAGGACGTATATAGCCGCTTAGGCGCGTATAGAACGGAAATCACCTAATCATGGCTTTTTCTAGCGCCTTCCCCTTCTTATGAGTGAGGGCATATCCTAATGAATTAGACGACCTCGAAAGGAACCATTAGAGGAAGGGTGGTCTACGATCAGGTGAGGAAACTGGCCCAAAAGAAAGCTAGAAAGCGGATAAAGAAATCTAGACAAGTCTGCTATTTTCTTACTTAAGCTTAAACTGCTCACCTGAGGCGAAAGAGCTTGCAAAAGACATTTTTCAGGTCAATATTCTTACCCAATTTGGCTTTGCCTACGCAGATCTTTGAAGAATGCTTTTCAGAGTCTTAAGGAAAGGAGAGAGTTTGGAAGAGAGTCCAAGGGTGGAAAGAGCTTCTTCTGTCGAATCTGAAACAGATCCGTGCCATGTCATTATCATGAAAAGAAATCACCACGCCTCGTCTGGTATTCTTCATTGGAAAAGATCACACCATACCGCTGTTCATTCTGCACACCGAAAACAATCGGAGTCGTGAACGGACTGATCGCTACTACTACTAAGACTCAGACTCTGAGCTATGCCACGAGCTCCGCTAACTGCGTCACTGATCTAGCGCCTTCAACATCTGGGTCCGGAAGTCACTGCTTTCACTCCCTTTGCGCTAACAACTGAGCTAACAGTTGGGATTCCATAGCAAATAGCTGCTCCTAGTTCCTAGTCACACACACAAGGTAAGAGAAAAAGAGAGAAGACCTATTACTCTTACCAGCCAACCAACCGTGAACAGGGTGAGTAGGGGGCCTTGCTCTGGTAAATTCAAACAGTGTTTTTTCGCTTATACTTTCTGTCTATCAAAACGAGACGCTTCGCGCCTTTTCCGTTTTTTCGCATAGCCGGGCTATTTTCTAATCCCTTTTCTCTCGAAATGGACATGTTGCGGGTGAAATGCTGAAGGAAGAAGTAAGATCGCTATCACCAGTAAAAGAATTGAGAAGTACCACAGGCGAGACGAAATCCGCTTTTTGCTCTCTCCCTTTATGCCATAACGGATTGATCTAAATTGGAACGAATAAAATGGCCCTGAATGAGCCTAAACTCCGTAATAGACATAATATGAGCGAATACGAGCATTTTGGTAAGTACCATTTCTGTGTCAAAAGCAAAAATTTCGGCACACAAGTCAGATCCCCGTTGGAAAATCTTTTTTTGGCTAACGAACAGTCTAAGATGGGCTCTGCCCGTCACAAAGAATTCATCTTGAAAAGGAATAGATTAGGAAGCGAAGCGAATAAGCTTCTTTGAATTGTGGG
>NW_021400980.1:0-1202 GCF_001605985.2 Dendrobium catenatum | reverse complement strand
ATAAATGTAAAGCATGCAAATAGCAACTATCTTAACAGGGGCCTCCTCATCATTATCCATCAAATCACCAAAAACTATCGACGAAACCTCAAAAGCCAAATCATATCCACAATTTCTTCTTGACTTTCCTTCTTTGTTTATTACCACTCGCATTAATAACACCATGAACATCAAAGCAGTCCTCGAATTCATGATAATCAGATTCTTCCCCACTAGAAGGAGAAGAAAGAGAATCCTCTCAGTTTGAACCAAAACAGAGTTTTTCACAAACTTAACCACATGCTTTTTCATTTCAACATCAGACAAAACTGAAATAGAGATATTAACAAAATTAATATTGCCCTTCAAGCCGTCATTAGAAACCAAATCCGATTAAGCATGAACCTGCTTATCCAACACCAAATTAATAGAAGAAGAGGCATCGTCCCGATTCACGTGAGCCATAGTGGAAGGTTTGCCACAGCCAGACAAATCCCGCAAAGGAGAAATAGAAGATCCAGACTTCTCAGCTACCTCACAAGGAACATCAGCCATAGCCAAACTGCATGGAGCAAGCACAGAAACTGCACATGACAAAGTAGGTTTAGAATTAATACCACAATTTAATTCACCAGCAACACTAACTCATAACCGAGGGACTGGGGAACAGGAACAACCCCAACCACCACATAGTCTACCTGGGCTAAATTGATTAGAAACAGCATGTGGAACCCCCTCAAGAACAACCTCATTCCTAGCGAAATTGTTCGCAGGGTTTAAATCTACAGCAACCATCTCATTCAAAAAATTCTCAACAGCAAGCAACGGCTGAACAGAGGGAGGGGGAGAGGAAATAACCAGCTTAGGAGTAATAGAAACCTTGTTAGAAAGCTTTTAAGGAATAGATGGGTCGGCCACAGGATGACAATTGCCAACCTTATGACCAATACTCTTACAAGAAGCACAAAAAAGTGGAAATCCTCCATAACCACTTGTTGAACATAGTCGGACATCTTAGTGCCTAACCAGACCTTATCAGGGTAGGATTTAGTAATATCGAGCTCCACCAAAACACGAGCTATGGCCTATAACCAATGGAGGTGGCCGAATCAATTTTTAGGGATTTGCTGAAGAGAGAACTCAAACCGTGAAGAATGCGGGAGAGAAGAGGTGGGGACGCAATTGAGGGATGGATACGCAAATCGGGATGATCGCCGACTCAA
>NW_021400979.1:0-282 GCF_001605985.2 Dendrobium catenatum | reverse complement strand
TTAGATATGTTTGCAAACATGCTCGATGTAATTATATGTTAATCTTGATAAATCTTGTTTGTTAAGCTAATAAAAATTTAAAAATCTAGCACTTTTATAACTCGATAAGGCTCATTTGTTTAAAGGCTGATAAATATGAAACAAATCAAACATGAACCAACCACAAACCAAACATAAACATTTATTAATTTAAACGAACCAAATTTGAACACAAAAAGAAAGGCTCGAACCGAGCTTGAACAAGCTGAATAATAAACAAACTTAAATATGAACGAACATTTG
>NW_021400978.1:0-379 GCF_001605985.2 Dendrobium catenatum | reverse complement strand
GAGAGAAGGGGGAAAGAGGAGTTTAAGCAAGTGGGGTCCACATGATTAATTTCAGATTTTATTATAAATCTGTAATTAACAATTTCAGTTTTAGGCATGACAAACGGTTTCCTAAATTAAGCATTCAATTGGATTTGATTCAAATATGAATTTCAAATTCAAGTCCAATTTATCTTGATTGCTTAAATTAGGGAGAAAAATTAGGTAGCATTAAATACTAATGAAACCCAAACATTTCAGAAATTTGAAATCGAAATAGGAGGGAATCTAAAAAGGAAATAGCAAGGAGGGAGGGGTCAGTGGGCTGAGGTGGCCGGCGGTGGCTGGGGGACGGTTGGGCCGGCGGGAGGAAGGCCCTGGTTGGGGCGGCGGAAGGCAG
>NW_021400977.1:0-235 GCF_001605985.2 Dendrobium catenatum | reverse complement strand
CACCAGTTTCTGGGCATAACAGCGGAATCAACAGAAAATGGTTTGCTGCTTCACCAAACACAATATGCGGAAGACATTCTTCGGCGGGCTGGTATGCAGAACTGCAAAGAAGTTGCTACACCCACCTCCGTCAAAGCAGTTGGCTCATCTGACTCGTCTGAGTTCCCCAATCCAACGTTGTATCGCCAACTAGTTGGCGCATTACAGTATTTAACCCTTACACGCCCCGATATCA
>NW_021400976.1:0-577 GCF_001605985.2 Dendrobium catenatum | reverse complement strand
GAGAGACCTATGTATTATAGTCCTACTATCTCATGAAAATGTTCATGCTCAGGCAATATATCAAAAGCTGAGAAGGTTGGCAGAATTGAGGTCATTGTTCTTCAATCTGCTGATATGAGAAAGAGATATGAATCCACTGCTATAGTCATTGATGCAATGGTAGCTATTGAAACTTGTTCGAGTTAATTAGAGCTCCTTTGAACGATCAACTTCACAAGTCCATCGAACCAAAAAAATAAGATATTTAGATTTATATATATATGTATAGAGAGAAAGAGAGCAATTATGTACTTGTAACGACATACATCAAGTATTTTATAAGAGGAAAATGGCCGAAAATTCCATTAATTATACTATTAATTAATACAGAGAATTTACACGAGTCTGCTCCAACCAATAAAACTAATATGCACAGGCTTTTAATAGAATTTACTCGGCCTTATTAAAATTTGACATAGGATAGCAGCCCTTGTTAATATCATCTCTATTTGTTGTTTAATGTTAATAGAGAACATTCATATATACTTGATGGCTAACAAATCTCCTTATTTGTCATATTTTATAAAACGATATGACA
>NW_021400975.1:0-245 GCF_001605985.2 Dendrobium catenatum | reverse complement strand
TATGATCAGGTTGAATACCAATTCAGCGATGCAAAATTGATTGCAAGTGATTTCCTTGTGAAGATTATGAGCAAAGATCCCGAAGGATACGGTACCAAAATTACAAATAAATATTAATTAGCTTAAGAAGTATCTTGATATAAACTCTTAATTCTCATATGCATTTTTTTCTTACAGTTCCAATGTCTGTCATTGCCTCATGGAAGAAGATACAAAATCTCGGTGTTAACAATCAGATGCTTGTT
>NW_021400974.1:0-313 GCF_001605985.2 Dendrobium catenatum | reverse complement strand
GGTTATTGCAAGGTCGGTTCTAGAAACTGCTGAAAACGTTTCTAAGTCAGTGTATCGTTTGGACGAAAATTTATTTGTCTGTACGAAATTTTTACAGAGGACCAATCGTCCTGGACGATAATTTATTTCGTCTGAACAAAAATTTTCCAGAGAGCCAATCGCCACAGACGATAATTTAATTTCGTTTGGACAAAAATTTTCCAAAGACCCGATCGTCCTGGATGATATTTAATTTCGTCTGGACGAAAATTTTCCACAGGACCGGTCCCCACGGACAATAATTTAATTTCGTTTGGACGAAAATTTTCCAGAG
>NW_021400973.1:0-336 GCF_001605985.2 Dendrobium catenatum | reverse complement strand
TTCATGTACGAGATCTTTCATTGCTCGTATCTACAGCCTCAGATTACTTTGAAATGGCAGTTGTGAATAACAATATTGATAAAAAAATAACCAATCATTGAGATGCCTCACCTCAGATTACTTTGACTATTTCATGTGGCATTTAAAAAATTCAAATAAATTAAAGGCTGATTTGATTTATCAAAATTTTTTTGTTAAATTTAATTTAAGTTGACTATATATATTAATCAAGGCTGATATGATTTATCAAATTTTTTTGTTAAATTTAATTTAAGTTGACTATATTTATTAATCAGGAATAACCTGCGGCTTGGAATCAAAATTAGAACTATGACT
>NW_021400972.1:0-817 GCF_001605985.2 Dendrobium catenatum | reverse complement strand
TCTACACTAGGCTAGGAAGACCTAGATGCTAGAATCGAGTACGGGGAAATTGACCTCGAATTATGAGGTCAACAGTTATCACAGCACCTTTCATTCTCAAACAAGGAGTGAGAGAATGAGAACCAGGAATCATCAACCGCAGAGGAAGAAACCTTGGCTTCCAAAACACAAAAAAGCTTAATGTTGTGGACAGAAATGAGCTCTTTACAAAGCTTGACTTTATTAGGATTATTAAATCCCCGGACATTCCAGGAAGCTATAGGAGGCATGGACATGGTTATTTGTGAGATTTGGCCTTCTTGGCCGGTTTGGCTTTAGATTTCCCTTTTTTGGAAGGTGACTTAGATTGGACAGACACCTTAGTAGAGGTGGAGGATGCCGGGGAGTGGGCAGTTGCTTTGGACAGTAACACCTCAGCTGTTTTGGCGGTAGAGAGGGAGTCATCAACAGCAGAGGAATTGACAAGAAGATTGTCAACCGGAATAACTTCCACAACCGGCTCCTCAACATGTAACGAGTCGAAGCTATTAGCTAGAATAACCTGAGACGGCATCATATTCGGGGGTTCACTGGATGAAGAGGCTGTCTGAGGGAGATTGAGGTTAGGAAGAGGAGAATTTGAAACCAGCAAGTTGGCCTGTTTAGAACCAACATCAGGACAGTTCGAACTAACTAAATTTATGGGAGAGACCACAATTTCAGCAGAAGCAAACTGTTCTGTAGAAATTATAGCAGTGGAGACCGGAGGAAGAGACGGGTTGGAAGAGGTAGGTAGGGACGGGTTGGAAGGAGGATTACTGGGACCAGCAGGCGTGGT
>NW_021400971.1:0-316 GCF_001605985.2 Dendrobium catenatum | reverse complement strand
TTTCTTCATCTATAATATTTTTTTCTTTTATCCCCTATATCATAAGACAACATATGGTCTTCTATCAATAATAAGACAACATGAATACAACAATATACCGGTCTGCCAGGGGTCCAAGGGGGCGCTGCCCTCTGGCGGGGGATTCTGGGGGCAACGCCACAGAACAAAATTTTATTATAAGAGTAATTTTGAAATTCTGCTTATTTTTAAGTTCGTAAGTTGTTTGTATGTAAAGATACCTAGCAGTACATGCTCGGTACCTAGCAGTATATACTCGGTACTGCTAGGTATCGCTAGGTACATGCTCGGTACATAC
>NW_021400970.1:0-303 GCF_001605985.2 Dendrobium catenatum | reverse complement strand
GTAGCACCATCCTAGTTTTAGTACAATTTTCTTTTCCTTTAGGTTAACATTCTATCTTTTCTTAAAATTATAGGTGCTAGTGGTGGATAATGCACTTCGTGACGCCATACCAATTTAATCTAGTTCTTTTCCTTTAGATGTTTAAGTGATGTATAATGCCCTTCGTGGCACAATCACAGTTTAATAAAAAATCATTAGGTTTGAATTCTACCTTCCAATAGGATTAGAATTTCTAGGGGTGGACAATGCCCTTTGTGGCACCATCTTAATTTAATCCAATTTTCTTTACTTTAGGTTAGGATT
>NW_021400969.1:0-304 GCF_001605985.2 Dendrobium catenatum | reverse complement strand
AGTTGAATACAAGAAATTAAAATTCTACATAAGCAAAAACAAAACCTTATGTAGAAAGAGGAAGAAAAAACCCCACCTATACCACCCTTTCAGCCAAAATTACATGCAAGGAAAAAACATAGCTAAGCCTATCAGCAAAACAAAGAAAGGCATAACAGAAGTATAGAGCCGCATCAAGGGAGGCAAAAACATCTGAATCCAGCAACCGGAAGCCCAATCCATCAACTATACCGAGAGAGGAGACTGGAGCACCTGAAATGACAGAAGAGAAGCCGAACAGTAATAGTAACAATAGATTTAAATC
>NW_021400968.1:0-290 GCF_001605985.2 Dendrobium catenatum | reverse complement strand
AGTTGACCACTAAGGATTTCAACAAGCCTAGCTCTTGATGCATGCAATTTCAATATCTTCAGGAGATAAAAGATTAATGATAAAGACAACAACTAACCTATGGCTTTTAAAATTATGACATGAATAATCAGAAATTAAATCGAACTGAAATAACAAAAGACAAGAAAAATCATTAAGAAGAATCTTTTTTCTAAGACTTGTAGTGAGGTAAGCAAGGAATCAAAAGAACTTCACAACCATATGACCTCACTCAATTAGAGATCCCACAAAATAGTAATTGACTGTCACTC
>NW_021400967.1:0-304 GCF_001605985.2 Dendrobium catenatum | reverse complement strand
CGGTGGCGGTGGAGAAGTGGGAGAAGATGATGATCCTTTAATATTCTCTTATGATCCGATGGCGGACGACGGATTCCTTCGATTCACCTCGACCGAGCTCAAGGACTTATTCTGCATGTCCTCTGCAACACAATAGAAATTTTCTTACTTTCTCCACTTTCTCTAATCTAAGTTTGATTCAATTTTTCATTTGGACTATTTGGCGTTTTCATCAAATAACAGGACATAGATCTTTCTGTTGTTTAAGATAACAATAATCAACATAATTGTATATATATAAAAAAGTAACAATAATAAGTTTTTT
>NW_021400966.1:0-284 GCF_001605985.2 Dendrobium catenatum | reverse complement strand
TCCGTGTATGGTTTCTGGTCTTGTCAACTTTTTGACACCCCTATGGGTAACTATAGTCAACATTCTTATTTTAGTGACCCCCATCTGTTTTGATGTGGTGGGTCAGCTTCTAAAATTCCTAAAAATTAATAAAATTTTGGATATTTTTTATGTTTCAAAAACTCTTATCAGATAAGAATATGGTAAGCTTGGTTATGAAAATTTAAATATTCTTAACAATAGAAGATGAAGTTGGTGTTACAAATCAATTTTCATGGCTTATATTTTGATGATTGACAAACACT
>NW_021400965.1:0-315 GCF_001605985.2 Dendrobium catenatum | reverse complement strand
ACCTCGCCAACTCTCAATATGCCCACTCATCAACCCTCTGGTTGTTCTCCAATAGCTTCCTCAACGCTTATTTAGGGCATGTTCTCCAAATAGTGCCAAAGTTGACACTTGCCAACTATATTGCAAATCATTAGCAAATTTGTTCAATTTTATAAGTTTATTTAATTCTTACTAAAAAGAAGAAGGCTACTTGGGAATTCAGGGTGGTAGAACAATAATTCTTGTAGAAAAAAGGAGTTTTGTTCTCATTTATAAAATTTTTAACTATACTTTGCTTTTCAATATTAGCTATTGCTCCCTCACCACATAAAACAT
>NW_021400964.1:0-1077 GCF_001605985.2 Dendrobium catenatum | reverse complement strand
GCTTTAACAGTCTTATATTAAAATCCCCAAACAGTTCTTGTTTCCATGCATTACATTTCACATCATGTTAGTTTCAGCATTTTGCTTGATTCAGAAATGCGTTCTTGTTATCTGCCTTTAGACTCGCTTAGATGAGAATTATCATAGGAAACTTTTTTTTTCCCGCTGATTTATTTATCAGAAGATGTCATGCTTGTGTTTTTAGTGGGGCTTGCATTCTGTTATTTTAAGTTTTGCAAACTCTACTTCTTGTCACTCTACTCTAGCTTGTGTATTCTTTGGATTGAATGTAAATTTATCATTGCAGATCAAAGCAGCTTTGCAAATGTTTCTAACAAAGTGGTACCTTCTCTTCTCTCTGCCTTCTTTTTTCGATTTTCACTTGTATTGGCAATATGGTAGTTTATTATTCACCACTGTCATTGCTATGATTGCTGACCATCGGATTAATAATATGTATGTAAATGTAAAAATTGTGTTGACAAAGTTTAAATAGGACTGGGAGCTTATGAAAAGTATTTGTTCTCGTACCTTCTCTTCTCTCTGCACCTTTTCTTATGGAACTCTGTTTTACAATTTGTTTGGTTTAGTGAGATCCTCTTACTTTCATAACTGCACAAAGATCAATGGTTCCATTAAGCATCAAAGGGGAGGAAACACGAGTTTGCCCCTAATACAAAGGGGAAGTGAAATTGTTTCACCACTAGTTGGCATTAGAAGATATAAGACAAAGTATAGAGAGATGAAGAGAGTGGAGACACTGATGTGGTTGGAGGATAGCTTCAATATTCTTCCTCACCACACGTATTCTCAGATTATTTTCTCCTTCCTAATCCAGACATGCAACCCACCTTGAGAAGCTAATAGCAATTAAATTCTTCTATAGTTCTATGTTTCTGTTGTGAAAATCAAAAGCACCCTCCTTATGTTCCATATGCTAAAGCTCCGCCACTTTTCTCAATTTACTAAAATTGAGCACATTTGATTTGAAGCAAATCCTCTGCCCAATCTTCTTCCTTCTTGTGCTGAATCCACATTGGACCTCTTCCCTTTCTCCCTCTTTTGGTTATTATTTTG
>NW_021400963.1:0-302 GCF_001605985.2 Dendrobium catenatum | reverse complement strand
GGGTGTGAAAATGATTGTGCGGCGGCGGCCGACAGCGGATTATCTATCCTAACACATTTTTGGGCCCAAAACAAATCAAATGTTTTTTGGGTCCCCGAAACCATTTTTTGACGTCACAAAATCAATTTTGGTATTTTTAAAGCTTTTTTGGGAGCTCTACAACCAAATTTGAATTATTTCAAGTTTCCAAATCACACAAAAAATTCTCCAATGGATGTGACACATATTTTTGAACTTCTAGACCTTCGATGTCCAAAAATAGGGAGGCAACTGATATATTCGTTAAAAATTATCTTGATCGG
>NW_021400962.1:0-253 GCF_001605985.2 Dendrobium catenatum | reverse complement strand
CATAAACGAAAAGTAAACTAGGAAGATAAGAGCGTTAAGGAAAGAGTTTCACCCCAAGGGATGAAGTAATACAACGTTCCGGTGATGCTTCGTTGGTTGGATCGGAAGTAGGTGGTGCTTGACAGCTTCTTGGATGACTTGGAAAGCCACAATCCTTGCTGGAGTCTTTGGACAGCAAGCAGGTGGCCTGGAGCAGATTTCGGACAGCAATTTTGATTCTCAAGGATGCAGGACAGCAGTTTTCTGGACTACA
>NW_021400961.1:0-240 GCF_001605985.2 Dendrobium catenatum | reverse complement strand
TATGTTCGTTCGATAAGGTAAATGAACAAGCTTGAACAACTTTGACAATACTCAATAGCTAAATAAACAAACCTGAACACCCTGACGTTCAGCTCGATTATGTTCGCGAACAAGATCATTTAGTGTTCGTGAACATGCTCGTAAGAAACTCGATTAAAAAGCTCGATTATGCCTTATTTAATTAAAAAAATATTTAACTATTAACTAAAATGATATTTTATATTATTTAACTATAATAAC
>NW_021400960.1:0-656 GCF_001605985.2 Dendrobium catenatum | reverse complement strand
GGTCGATCCAATCTATTACAAGATAAACAATGAGAAAAAGCTAAATAAAAGAAAAGAAACAATGAACAACAAAAGAGTAGAAAGGACAATAATGATCAAAGAAAGCCGAGGAACCCAAAAAGAGCAGCTACCCAATCAACACAATCAGGCAGACATCACTAGAACCACAATAGTAATAAACCCTCAAAAGGGAACCTGCAAAAAATGAACACCACAATAATGCAGAAGAAGAGATAAGAAACAGAACATAATAAAAGAGAGAATGACAGAAAAACCATAACAATAAACCGTCAACTCAACACCCCATCCAAACAAAAGTTAAGCACCACCTCCACAACTAGTACCACAACAAGACCTCCCAACAAAACAACCCAAACCATAGTGAAACAGAAAACCCATAACCAAAGAGAACAAACCAAACCCAAGCCAAAGTAAAAAGAAAGAAAGAATTATGGGTTTTCCGGTCAAAGTATTTGACCTATTTGATAAACAAATCAGGTTTTGGTCAAGCAACCCCAAACCTAACCCACTAAACCAAATGGACGTCCCTGTCCAAAATTTAATTTTAGTAAGCTTTAATTTGACAAGACAAACCCAATAGAATAAAAAGTGTTCGACCTGAGTCCAAATAAGCCCACATCATGCATACTAAGTAT
>NW_021400959.1:0-226 GCF_001605985.2 Dendrobium catenatum | reverse complement strand
ATAAAAATTTTTATTTATATAATTATTTTAAGTTATTTTGAAATTACTTATAATTAAATCCCCTAATTTTAGGAGATCCGCTATTTCATGAAATTCTAAACTTGGCTTCTATATGCGAACAGCAATCATGGGGGAGTGGGTTAGTGAATGGTTGAATCCCAATCATTCACTAATCCCTTCATTAGGTGTTTGTCCTTTTATTTTTTCGTAGATTGCATGTGTAGGT
>NW_021400958.1:0-830 GCF_001605985.2 Dendrobium catenatum | reverse complement strand
TGCTAATTATTATTTATTTTTTTATAATTTTCCTTCAACTTTTTACATATGGACTTGGAACCAATATAGTTAGTTAAAAAAAAATAAAACTTTGATAGTGAATTAGTTTATTTTATCCTTCACAAAATGACTTTCAATCATCAAAGTACTTGATGACTGCTAGAACAGGTTCAATATATTAACTAAATACGTAATATTAAAAATCTCATTGCACAAAAATAAATCATAAAATCTCTTTAAGGTCGAATCAATACAGGATTAAGCTAATATCAACCAAGAAAAAAAATGTAAATGAATAGGAAATTAAATTGGGAGCGATTTGAATGGACGGCTAATATTAAATCTCTTGATCGTGGACCGTTTATTAGGCATTTAAATGTCTTAGTGATATCAGAATTCAGCTATCTCAGGCTCGTTGGATTCTTCTCGTCTAGCCGCTCAATTCGACTATAAACATGTCAAATTTGGAAACCATTTGGTAATCCAAATTATAGTTTAAACCTTCCAAATATGCTTCCAATATTTGATTTGGAGTCATTTGGGTTCAGATTGAGTCGAATTTGGTGCCGTTGGGTTCGCATTTTTGAGACGTTCAGTTTGATTGTAAGTTTGTTGAAATCGAAGTTCAGATGGTCTCCGATTTAATTTTTGAAGTTTCTAGATTGATTTTATCTATAGATTCCCTATACATTTTTTTTTTCATTTTGTGGGGAGGGGGCATTAGCCCCCCTTCCCTCCGCCCACGGTTGCTTTGACTTATTTTATCTATATATATGTGTGTGTTGTTCATACGATTATAAACTGAGAAACTCTATTTTTCTCTACTTGTG
>NW_021400957.1:0-240 GCF_001605985.2 Dendrobium catenatum | reverse complement strand
GATGTAGTAATCTTCAATATGATGGCTGAGTACACGATGATATGGGCAATAATTTGGGTCACTAGTGTGCTTCGACTCTTCGGGTCTCTTGCATTCAGTCAGTTCTAAACTCGATTTCAACACTTGTCAAAATAATTTGGCGACACTCTCCCGCTTGAATGAATATTCTTTATTCATTTTATCTTTGAGGGATTGGAACATTTTGTCACCAGTTCCTATTGCCTGTCTTTGGCCTCCAGC
>NW_021400956.1:0-572 GCF_001605985.2 Dendrobium catenatum | reverse complement strand
GGATTTATTTAATCACCCTTAGCCCTTCTAAAGCCTCGTATTGACTGTTTGACTGGTCAATCAGTCAAACATGAATGAGGTGGAAGCTGAGTTGGCAAGGAGTGACCTCAAAGAGGGTCTAGAGTGATTTGGTAGGGATTGGGCTAGCTTGGATCAAGCCATTTGGGCATTTTAAAGGTTTGTTGACCAAGTGTTGACTGGTCAACTGACCTTGTTGACTGCTGAGGTGGCAGATGAAAAATTTAGGAAGCTATTATGGATGTTGGTTAAAGTCATTTCCAAGTTCATATAGGTCATTTGGGTTAAGATGACTTAATGGGCCCTTAATGGGCCATTAAGCCAAAACAAGTTGATTTGGTCAACCAAATGGGTCCAAGGTCGGGAAATAGGTTCAATCAATTTCAAAAGTCATTTTGGGTCTATTGGATGTGGCTTCAGAGTCTGAAGAATTGGATTTGATCAGATGGGTCTATTGGGCCCATTAAGGGCATTTAGATTAATTTTGTTTGATCTAGTCAAACAGGTTGATCCAGGGTTTGAAATCAGGCTCAGGAAGTTTGAAATGACATTTG
>NW_021400955.1:0-948 GCF_001605985.2 Dendrobium catenatum | reverse complement strand
TTTCTCTTGGACTACTTGTTGCTTCTAACTTTTCAGGTATCGAAGATCAAACGATCAAGAAGGTGCCAAGTTCAGGATTGCATAGGTTTAGGGTTGAGTCAGTATGTACTTTTAATTTTCACCTTTTGAGTCTACTTGTAATGGTCAAAGAGACAGATGCTAAGTAATCCTACACACACACACTTGAGGGGCTTAGAATTTCTATTTTTTGCCCACATTGGCCTGGCCGATATTTATATCGTCCGGGACGATCAGCTTAAAATAGAAAGTCTAAGTAAGGATTCTTAATTAAGGTAGCCGTCATTAAAATATCGGCCTAGACGATACGTGTATCGGCCAGGATGATAAGCTCAAAACAGAAAGAAGTAGCCGCCATAGTCAATTAAGGTATACTGTAATTTTAAATTATCGGCCAGGACGATCCACATATCGGCCTGGACGAAATTACCAAATTATGCCTTAATTGATCAGGAAATCAAGGGAGTAATTAAGGATGATTGATACGATCATATCGTCCTGGACGATCGCAGGATTGGCCAGGACGATCCAGTTAAAAACCTTAAGTTACTTCAGTACGATAAATTTCGGCCAGCTCGTATCCAGGGCTATTGTCAAGAATATTTTCCTCTGATTTGAACTGATCGGCCAGGACGATCGTGAGATCGGCCTGGATGATCAAGCCAATTTTTAATCGTCTAGTTTTGTATACAGGGCGATGCTCTGGCCGATCTTCTTTGATTTGTACTAATCGGCCAGGCCGATGTCCAAATCAGCCTTGATGATATTGTCCGCAACTTGCAATTAATGAACTTCTTTGAAGCTCTTCTATTTAAGAGCTCTTGTTAAATGTTTTTTAAGACCTTTGGCTGCTGCCTTGACCTGAGAAGACCTTGAGGAGAGAAAGAGAGAGAGGAGAGAGAGAGGATCTTGTGAGGGGGAGCTTGTGTG
>NW_021400954.1:0-362 GCF_001605985.2 Dendrobium catenatum | reverse complement strand
CTAGAAAACCTTGCTGTCCAGGACTTTTCCTGCACTGATTAGTGACTTTTAGGTGCCCCAAAACCCTTGTTATGTTGCTGCCCACACTTTACCACCATCCCACAACACTTAGAAAACTTTATGCCATGTTGTAGTTTGTTGTCCACTTCTTTCCTGCACACATCTAGTGAACTGTAGGCTAGTTTCTTAAGCGTTTAGGTGCTGCCCTCAACCTATTAACCTCCCTAAGTGCCTAGGCCACCTAACCCACTAGCTTAGCTAGCTGACCAAACTTTTTCTGCATCCTGTAGTGAGTCTAAGTGAGCCTAACTTAGTGTCTAAATGTTGTCCCTTACACCCATTCCTCATTAAGCATCACTCAA
>NW_021400953.1:0-210 GCF_001605985.2 Dendrobium catenatum | reverse complement strand
CGTATGAAAAGTCCTAAGGGTTAGTGATAACAAATATTTTTACCCCATATAACAGTAGTGACACTTAAGGACAAAAATTAAGGACCGGGTCTTAGAAAACTTAGATTTAGGATGCATGTACACTTTAGGGTAGAAACATATAACATAGAAAACTTAGTGACATTTATTATTATTATTATTATTATTATTTTAATTTTTTTTATTTATTTA
>NW_021400952.1:0-580 GCF_001605985.2 Dendrobium catenatum | reverse complement strand
TGATACTAGCAAGCTCTCAACCGACAGGTTGGTGCTTCATGGGTTCAATGAAAAGGGCGAGAGGGCTTTAGCTTCAATCATCTTGCTCTTACAAATAGGAGATTTGAAAACTGAAGCTAAATTTCATATAATTGATTCGACAACATTCTTTAATGCTCTTTTAGGTAGGCCTTGGATTCATGAATATAGAATGGTTCCGTCTAAACTTAACCAGTGCATCAAGTACCAACGAGATGGCATTGAACATGTGATTAAGGGTGATCTGCAACCATTTTCTATTCAAGAAATTGGGATTTACGAAGATGCTACATATTTTGTTCCAAAAGGGTCCTCGTCCCGCTCTAAGCTAGAGATCAAAATTGAGGAGAAGTTTGCTGGACAAAAGTCCAATCAAAAGAAAGAAAAAGAGAAAGAAAAAGAAAAATTTGTTGATCAAGAAATGATACAATTAAGTAGTGAAGACGACTCCGACATTATTGTCCTTAGGCCTCCAAACGCATTACCTCAAAGAGGTGGGAGGATGGCCTTAAGGGCACGAGGCCAAGGCCGTGCTTCATCAGAGAGGAGAACAACACCTGTT
>NW_021400951.1:0-262 GCF_001605985.2 Dendrobium catenatum | reverse complement strand
TGACCATTTATAAAATTGTAGCTAAAATGTTGTTAAGAAGATTGGAGAAAATTATCCCTAAACTCATCACGGTTGACCAAGCAGCTTTTATTAAAGGTCGATCTCTAGCAGATCATGTCCTCATTGCTCATGAAGTTTTCAACAAATTTAGGTGGTCCAAGTCTAAAAAAGGGATGCTAGCAGTCAAACTTGATATGGAACAGGCCTATGACAGTATGGCTTGGCAAACACTCAGACAAGTTCTTATTCGATTTAACTTTCC
>NW_021400950.1:0-236 GCF_001605985.2 Dendrobium catenatum | reverse complement strand
TCCTTCAAAACGTACATTCGCTCCTCCTCACTTCCTGTGGATTTAGACGCCCTCTACTCCCTTCTCTGCAATGAGGAGATACACGTTAATCAGGAAATAAAGAAGGATCAGCTCGCGACGACGGCTGCCTACTATGCTACCTCCTACAATCAAATGCTGAATAAAAACAGCAAGCGTCCCAACAAACAACGAAACAACAACTCTCGCAACATGAGCATCACCGAACCCATGCCATC
>NW_021400949.1:0-358 GCF_001605985.2 Dendrobium catenatum | reverse complement strand
GGATTTAATTTCCCCGCATGTAATTGCTTGGCAAATCTCATTTCTGGGGTATTTTCGTATAATAAAACCTAGCCCCTTTTTTGAAAAAATATCCTTCTTCTTTATTGAGTGGGGATTTCTTCGATACCATAGGCTCAAGCAGAAACGAACTTGATGTTTTGATGAACGAGTTTTACCTTGCCTTCGCAACTTCCTTTTAAAATTTCTAGTATTGTACCTGGGAAACCTCGTAGGTACTAATTCCCCGGAATCAACGAGTGTACGAAACCAATCTCGATTTATCTCCTCTTCGAGTTTCCCGATTGAATAAAATAGGCTCGATGGTCCACCTTTTTCTTTTAGGGGAGGTACGTAGAAT
>NW_021400948.1:0-331 GCF_001605985.2 Dendrobium catenatum | reverse complement strand
CAAGGATAGGGAGATCTCTCAACTAAATGAAAAGATGACTGAGATGATCACCCGAATGGCAGCAATGATGTAGATGTGCAAAGAACCGCTGCCAGTGGCGCCATGCCTAATCCTCAAGCTGATCCTCCAAATCATCAAATACCTCAAGTATTGGGAGTACGAGGCACTCCTGAGCATGTTCATGAGACTCAGAATATAACTCGCCATCCTACTCCTCAAAATATTTCCAGCACCTCCGAGCCTGTAACTGCTACACAACTTGAAGGAATAATCACAGAGAAAATCAAGGCTATTATAGCCATTGATCAAGCAGAAAAGTTGATTGGCAAAG
>NW_021400947.1:0-878 GCF_001605985.2 Dendrobium catenatum | reverse complement strand
TTTTTTAACTAGTAAAAGCAACAATATCATTATTGAAAAAATAATTAACTTTGGTGTAGAGTTGGATATAAAGGTTCTAAATCATTATATACAAGATATATTTTCTTAAATTCAATTGGTCGAACATATATTATTCGTCCATTCAAGCTTATTAAGCCATTTGGACCCATGAGCTTGATAACGTTACTAATGTTTTGAGAATTACAAATACTGTTGGTTATAATGTTGAGCTAATGAATTTGTACGTGCATGTCTTTTTATTTTAAGATAACATTTTAAAAAAAATCAAAGGCGAAGGCCAAATTGAGAGGAAAGCTTCAAGAAAGGAAAGAAGAAGAAGCTGAAGGAAGAAGAAGGAGAAGCCGGTCTGAATCAGAGAAATAGAAATGTATTATATTGAATAATGATACGGTAGATACAAGCCTCTTTTTATAGAGGTTACATAAGATAAAACCGTAATATAGACTAAGTAACATAATTAAATACAGATATATGCTTAGTATGCTAATATCCTCCCACGAGCTGAGCGTTTGTTGGACGAATGGTCAGCTTAATTGTCGCAAAGCTCTATAAACCGAGTTATGGAGAAAGACTTTGTTAAAATATCTGCAATTTGATATTTGGAGGAGATGTGCGCCAGTTGAATGACTTTGGAGCTGATGTGTTGACGAATGAAGTGGTACCCATTGCTCAATTCTCTCAAGCCCATGCGTGGCACCCAACACCCTCTAAGCAACTCTCAACTCCCTTGAGCAAACACCCATCACTTGTCAACTCATATCCACAACTTGAAGTCCACTTCTAATTTTCTTGGACTTGTTGCCCTAATATGGGTTCATCGATCAATGTGCAACAACCAATGCATGCAACTTATATCC
>NW_021400946.1:0-1144 GCF_001605985.2 Dendrobium catenatum | reverse complement strand
CGGATACGAATTAGGATGGCGCCTCGAAGGGCACGCTCCACCACTAATCGTTTAACTCAAATGCTAGGGTGGTGCCACGAAGGGCATGCTCCACCACTAACGGATACGAATTAGGATGGCGCCTCGAAGGGCATGCTCCACCACTAATCATTTAACTCAAATGTTAGGGTGGTGCCACAGAGGGCATGCTTCACCACTAACGGGTACGAATTAGGATGGCGCCACGAAGGGCACGCTCCACCACTAATCGTTTAACTCAAATGCTAGGGTGGTGCCACGAAGGGCATGCTCCACCACTAACGAATATGAATTAGGATGGCGCCTCAAAGGGCACGCTCCACCACTAATCGTTTAACTCAAATGTTAGAGTGGTGCCACAGAGGGCATGCTCCACCACTAACGGGTGGTCTTGTGGAAATGAAACTTGCTCTACACAAAGAACCGGGTCTGGATGATCGTATATGGAGGAAACTTGCTCCACACAGAGGATCGAGCTCAAATTGATCGTATGTAGAGGAAACTTGCTCTACACAGAGGATCGGGCTTAAATTTTGAAATTAAAGATTTGAAAGTTTCTGATGTTTGATTTTGAATTAAGAAATTTTTTTTAATCCAGGAAATTCGAAGTCTTTTTATTGACTTTTAATTTGACACTCATCTGGCATGGTACTTCCTGAAGAGCCTCCCCAACATTTAAAAAATATCGGGTGGCATTCTCCAGGGTTGATCAATTAATGTTTGAAATTTTATCAAAGATCTTCCCTACGACAAGAGGACAGTCTTAAGTTGGCTCAAGCTCCTCCACCGATTTCTCGGTAGGCTAAGATATGCATCCAAAGAACCTAGACCAAGTCTCCTCCTTGGAAGGTTTTAAGTTTCTCTATTTTATCACGAGCTTTAACCACTCAGGTTTCAAAAGACTTTGAGTTCTATTAAGCCTTAAAACAAAGCTCTACAAGGCCTCGAGCTCTTCAAATTGGAGTCGGGCACTCTGCTCAATCGTGGTTTAATTTTGAACGGCAATTCCCAGCATTACAAAATCCTCCTCTAGTAGGGTTGATCTTGGACCCAGTATAGAGTGTAATTTTGTTACAAAGGCTTTAAAGAAAAATATGCCTACACGTAAGGACTTACACCTTCCTCA
>NW_021400945.1:0-210 GCF_001605985.2 Dendrobium catenatum | reverse complement strand
AAATTCAAAAACTCCAATTTCAAACTAGCATGAGTTTGCTTAAGTTTTCTATATGATGTATGAATTTTCTCACATATTTCAAGCAATTAGTCATAGGTTGGTTGGCAAACCTTTTCTTGGTCATATTGTTTAAAATCATCAGCCATAAGCACAAGTTTGTTGTCTCCTCTTCAGGTTCAGTCTCAGATGAGTCAGATGCAGAATCCACCT
>NW_021400944.1:0-467 GCF_001605985.2 Dendrobium catenatum | reverse complement strand
CTTTGGAGCCGCCCAGGCCGCCGGCCTATAAAGCCCCCAAACCACCGGCCAGCAGCCACCGGCCGGCCCTCCAGCCCGCCGGCCATCCTCCCCCCTTGCTGTCGCCCCTTTCCCTTCCTTCAAATTTCTGATTTGAAATTCAACCGTGAGTTAAGATTGTTTCCTTAAGTGTTTTCCTTAATTCATGCAATTGAGTTAATGGGATTTTGAATTTCAATTTCAGATTTGAAATTCAACCGTGAGTCAATATTGTTTCCAAAAGTGTTTCCTTAATTCATGCAATTGAATCAATTGGATTTGAATTTCGGTTTTGAAATTCAAAATCCACCCCATTAATTGCCTGTAATTTAGGAAACTCTTTTGTGTTTAGAGCTGACATTATTTCATATTTTTATTGAAATCAATTGAGTAATTAGGTGGGCCCCACCTCAATCTCCATAATTACTCATTAATTACCCACCCAAATC
>NW_021400943.1:0-478 GCF_001605985.2 Dendrobium catenatum | reverse complement strand
GTTTTTGAGCGGTTACGCTGTTACGATTTGAAAATGAACCCCTTGAAGTGCGCCTTCGGCGTCGCCTCAGGAAAATTCTTAGGATTCGTAGTGAGGCACTGCGGAATCGAGATCGATCCTGCTAAAATTGAAGCCATCCTAGATATGCCATCTCCTAAGAGCCTTACCCAGTTAAGGTCTCTACAAGGTAGATTGGTGTATATAATGAGGTTTATTTCTAATCTTTTCGGGAGATGTCAACCCTTTTCTGTCCTTGCGAAGAAAGATGCTAAGTTCGTATGGGACGAGAAGTGTCAAAATGCTTTTGATGATATTAAGCAGTACCTTTCCAACCCGCCAGTTTTGGCAGCCCCAATTCCGGGAAAGCCGTTAATTCTCTACACCGCAGCCTTAGATGAGTCTTTAGGTGCCCTGTTGGCTCAAGTGAACGACGAAGGGAAAGAGAATGCTCTCTATTACCTCAGTCGGAGACTTCTTC
>NW_021400942.1:0-311 GCF_001605985.2 Dendrobium catenatum | reverse complement strand
TCAGACTATCCGGACTCTACCCGCAGGCGGGGAAGGGTCTAAAGCAAGAAAAGAGTAGTGCAGAAATATGCATGCGACCCTGGGGTCGATCCTCGGCTAATTCCCTAGATTCGTTATCTTTTTATGTTATTTATACTCACTAAAATTTTAGACATTTAAGATTTTGAGTAGAAAACTTTCACACCCTCACGAGTCTCACGTATCCAGACGAATACAAAAGCGGCACGCAATCGCCAAAAACTAAGAAAAGCAGGTGGTGGGAAAATTTATGTCACACCACGCAGATTTTGATTTCTCCTATTTTGTAATCG
>NW_021400941.1:0-302 GCF_001605985.2 Dendrobium catenatum | reverse complement strand
TGCTTGCCAAGGGATTCGAACCAGGGACCTAGACTTTGCCCAGCCGGCTCTTCACCACCCAGACAAGCAACGGTGGGTTGTGCTGTTGTTTTCAATTACTAGTTTGGATTTAGTGGTGATGACATAGTCATTTATCTTGCACGTAGTATGCTGGCCTTAATGAAGCATTCGTAGGCAGAGCTAGAATGGGTCACAAAATGGGCCTACCCTGGACCACCAGTCATTTTTTTACTTAATAAAAAAGTCTTAAAAGGCAATTTTCTAAATTTATAAGAACAAATTTATAAATTAAGTACTTTTTC
>NW_021400940.1:0-209 GCF_001605985.2 Dendrobium catenatum | reverse complement strand
CTCCTGGCCTTTGAAGTGCAATTTGTTGATTTAAACCTCAACCTACAGCAATCTCTCAACTTTCCAACTGTTCAACAATTTTATCATAATATTTTCCTCTTAATATATCTCTTCTTTTGCACGAAGTACCAATTATATTTAATAAATTGGTCTCAATGTTAAAGAAAAAAGCAACTTGGATATGATTTTTTGCTACTGCAACTAATGCT
>NW_021400939.1:0-295 GCF_001605985.2 Dendrobium catenatum | reverse complement strand
TTGGAAAAACGTCGGGGAGGCCTAGGGAAGAAGAGAGATAAGTGTATATTGCAAGAAACTTCCCTCTTTTATGAGATTTTTCTTGGAGAAAAATTTAGGGTTTTGATTTTGATGGGGCTTTCATAGAGAATTATTAGAGAGTGTTTGTGTGCACACTCTTGAGTAAGAAAATAAATTATTTTATGAAGAAAATTGTAGGTTTAAAAATTTAGGGTTTTGTGGAAAATTTCTTTTGTTCTAGAATTGATGTTATGAGGAATTTAGAAACATTTGTAGCTTGAAATCCAAAGTTTTT
>NW_021400938.1:0-356 GCF_001605985.2 Dendrobium catenatum | reverse complement strand
TCCGGCAGCTAACTAGCGGTCCATGCCGACATTATTGTTGGCGATTGTAGCCACCGGAGTATCGCCAAACATCTGTTTGACAGTGTCGGTAAATCGTTGGTTACAGTTTCTTCAGCTCCACTTGGATCATAAAATGTTGAGGTGGATGAACTGCCCTCATAAGCATATCCTTGCGATCCCAAGCCATATACCCTCCCCCTCTATCTTCCTCCAATAACATCTGTCCATGTATGATACTCAAAAATTTGGGTTGATCCTAAAGATGATCCCTCACCAGTGGACTGCCGACTTTCCCGAGCTTGTACAAAATCATCCTGCGAGAATAAATCCATAAAATATATTGATATTACAATTAG
>NW_021400937.1:0-691 GCF_001605985.2 Dendrobium catenatum | reverse complement strand
AAGGGATTCAATATCGGTCGTCCATTCAAACCACTCCAGAAATCTATAAATAGATCCCTCATTTCTCTTGTGAGGGGGACAAAAGCAAGGAGAAGAAGAAGAAGAGAAGGATAGGAGGGAAGAAACTTCTCCTCGACCACCGCCGCCAGTATTCTGCTCGGCGCCAAAATTCTGTCTGACGCCAAAGTTCAGCCCGACATTCAAGAAAAGCCAGAATTCTACCCAATGTTCAAGTGACACTGGAATTTTACCCGAACTCCAAGTAATGCCGAATTTCCGCCCTACCTCCAAGTGATGTCGAATTCAGCCCGACCTACAAGTGAAGCCAGAATTCCGCCTGACATCCAAGGGACTTCAAAGTTCTGTCAGATTTCCAAGTGACTATGAGGTTTTGCCCAAATACCATCCAACAACAGAATTCTCCCTGGCCTCCAACTTATGTTGGACTTTACCCGAGTCCGGGCCTCTGCTCGTCGCCAAATTTCTATCTGACACCGGACTTCCGCCTATTGTCGGACTTTTACTAGACATCTATCTTATGTTGGATTTGTTTCCCTTATTGGACTTTTAAATGAAGCCGTCTTTTTGACCTCTATCATCAGACAATTATCCTTTTGACTAACGTCGCCCGCTGGCTACAATCCTTCTTACCTCTGTCGCCAGCCGACTATGATCCTCCTGACTTTCGTCA
>NW_021400936.1:0-305 GCF_001605985.2 Dendrobium catenatum | reverse complement strand
CGTAGGTAGTATCTTGATCCTTAACCACTTGAGAAGGCTTAAATCTGAGTCACTTGAGTTCATCAGATCGAGAGAGCTGGGATTTGACAGCCCTTCATCCTCTAGTTGCTGAAATGGGGGTTCCTCTACTGCGGCCTTTCTTATGGCTTGTTGAGTAGACGGAGCTGCCAGCGATCCGGCCATATTTGGGCTTGTTGGATTCGACCTCATATACCCATTCAGGCTTCAGACTTGAGCTATGGGAATTGTGCTTCCCAATGCTGATTTCACTGAAGTTGACAGATTTTGAGTCATCCTTCGTGGTT
>NW_021400935.1:0-272 GCF_001605985.2 Dendrobium catenatum | reverse complement strand
TAAATCAAAGTTTTCTCCTTATCTAAACCAGCATATTGCAGTTATATATTTTTTATAGCTTAATATGTGTGGTAGGACAAGGTCCAAAAGCTCAACCTTCAAATCAAAAAAAAATTTCTGCTTGTCCTAATAATAGATTGTAGTTACATGTCCTTTGTAGCTTGATTTGTTTGCAAGGACAGGGTCCATAATATGATCTATGCAAGATTTTCAAGATTAAAGTCAATTTAAATTGAAAAAAGTTTGAAGGTTCAAATAGAAGTTAAGCTTAT
>NW_021400934.1:0-251 GCF_001605985.2 Dendrobium catenatum | reverse complement strand
ACAACTATAAATTTTCATTAAATGTCAATACCATTTATAGAGATTACATGGACTCTTGGACTACCACTCTGCAAAAAATGGAGAGAAAAATAGGAGGGAAAGAAGCTACATAAATGCATATTTGGTAAATTGTTTCAAAGTATAATAACTACTTGGAATCATGCGGGCTGCAGAACTCTTAATTGTAGCTCTACCATCACATATATTCATCAAAAATCTCTTGAATGGCCGTCTAAAGCTATCGTAATGAT
>NW_021400933.1:0-237 GCF_001605985.2 Dendrobium catenatum | reverse complement strand
GGTCTTTACTTTCTGATGAAGAAAAGATACAATATACGGATTTTTTGCGAACAAATCAAGATATTTTTGCATGGAGTTCGGCAGATATGCCTGGAATTGACCCACAGATTATTATGCATTCTCTCAGGATAAATCATACGTATAAATCAATCATCCAAAAGAAGAGAAATTTTGTACCAGATCGCCAAAAAGCTATAGATCAAGAAGTAGATAAACTTTTGAAAGCTGAATTCATAA
>NW_021400932.1:0-527 GCF_001605985.2 Dendrobium catenatum | reverse complement strand
GTCGACAAGCCCGACAGAGTTGACAAGGTTCAATCCATAAAATGGAAATGCTCCCCAAACACCCCGATGATGACCGTGTTGAATGCAGATCTCAACCGGAGGGGTTCCCCAAATATTTTCAAATATCTCCCAAATATCCAAAGTTTTATTTCAAATATTCCAAAGCTTCACCCAAATATTCCAAAGCTCCACCCAAAAAATCCCGTAAAACTCCAAAAATCCACAAAGTCCAAATCCAAAAAACTCAAAAATTCCAAAGCTTCACCCAAAATTCCAAAAATCCCAAATATTCCAAAGCTCCACCCAAAAATCCCGTAAAAATCCAAAGATCCACAAAAAGCCCAAATTCCATATATTAAAAAATGAAATCAAACCATCAATCGCTTAAAGCAAAGCACATCCACCCTCCGCAACAGTCTATCGGGGTGGACAAATTCAACTAAACTCTAGCTCACAAATAGCCAAATGCCTAGCCGAAAATATTACTAGAATCCATTCTCAAATAATCTTTTGCCAGTAAGGACGTG
>NW_021400931.1:0-233 GCF_001605985.2 Dendrobium catenatum | reverse complement strand
ATTCCGGGGAAATCAACCTCAAATAATGAGGTCAACAGTCCAGGACTATCCACGATCGTACGGGATGATCCACTGCGTACAGAATTAAAAAATTGCAGTTTTTCTTGTTTTTTGTATAAATAGTCCAAATTAGACTGCCACCCAATCTTCGTGCCTCTTGAGAGAATAGCCAAGGAGAGAGTGGAAGAGAGTATTTAAAGGAGAATTCCTACCATTGGAGCGAGAAGGCTTCA
>NW_021400930.1:0-770 GCF_001605985.2 Dendrobium catenatum | reverse complement strand
CTCCTAATCACCACACCAAAACTCTGCATTGACTGTTCTTCGTACTGTACGACCTACATTGTACTGTGCGATACATCTCAATGTCCACCAGCAAGCAAATTTCGGCTCTGTTAATTGTACTGTACAACCCACATCGTACTGTACAATAATCTTCCCGCATAATTGCCTATTGTATTGTATGATATCTCTTCTTCATATAATACGATCCACGTCAGCAACGGATTGGGATGAATTAAATTCGGTTGGTACGACATTATTAAGTATCGTACTGTACGATACCTCCGTTTCGTACGGTACGATCCACATCAGCACAAAGGACAAATTTGAGTTAAAGCTGTTTGGTATGATATTTATTATATATCGTACTGTACGATACACCTGTTCGTACAGTATAAAACTTTTGGTCAAAATTCGTACTGAGGGCCTCAGGATGATTGAAATTCGTTTGATCGTACTATACGATACCTATCGTACTATACGATTTGACTGCCTTTTCCCGAAACGACCGGTCAGAATATTAATTGGCTATCGTACTGTACGATCCCAGATCGTACTGTACGATTTTCAAAATTTCTTATAAGTACCCTTGCCTAGGCTGTTCTTTTCACTCAAACCTCTCCTCACTCAGTCCTTCACTTAGTTTTCGTGTCCTCTTGCAATGTCTAAACGAGGTCGGATGACTGCTGAAAGCTCATCCTCGTCGAGTCACCAACCTGATCATTTTCTAAATAATGAAAATGAGGAAGCCTACCACCGATATAAAGCCTGCA
>NW_021400929.1:0-454 GCF_001605985.2 Dendrobium catenatum | reverse complement strand
TGTGATCCAAATTTGGATTTCCAAATGGAAAAGAATAATTTCCAAAAGGGCATCCTTTCCTCTTTGGAATCCAAGCTTTGGACCTAAATATCCCAACTCAAACTTAACTTTCACAACACTTCACAATTTACAAATTATATTTATATCAAATCAAAAATCTAGACTCACCTGTAGGGTTATCCTAAGTAGTTAAAAACAATTATTCCCAAGCAGTTGTATATATGTGCAGAAAAGTAAGTAAAACACGCTGGCCACGCTCTTTTATTTAGGGGCTTTAGCAGCTGAAACACCTGTGCAAGCATTTATAACAATTAACATTTATTATTAACTTAGCCTCCCCCCCCTTATTATTGTCCTGCATGAGCGTGGCCACCTGCAAAAAATTATGTGAACATCCAAATCGCACCTACCCTAAGGATAATCTAGTCGCCAAACACATCAATCCATCCACAGA
>NW_021400928.1:0-472 GCF_001605985.2 Dendrobium catenatum | reverse complement strand
ATAGGTCGGTTTCCAAAAATTCTATAGGACGTAACCAACTGACGTAAGTCGGTTAAGTTTCTCCTGGGATGAATAGGTTTCGTCCTGGGACGATTATAAACAGAGAGTTTCATCCAAGGACAGAAATATATTTCATGTTGTACGATCTCATCAAGAGAGTTTCGTCCAGGTACGAAAATTAATTTCATCATGTACGATCTCATACAAAGAGTTTTATCCTGGTACGAACCTTATTTTTCATTTGGATAAACATTACGAGTGAGAATCCCGAGAGTTTCGTCCCGGGATGAAAATTAAATTTGTCCTGGACGATTAGGACTTAGAAAATTTTCTCCTCGCCTGTTCGATCCATTGCTCTTCTGAGGGTTATTGACATGATCGTCCCGTACGAACAAAGTTCATCCCGTACGATCAGTTCATAAAAATTATCCCCCAAGTGTGTGTTGTGATTTTTCACTCAATTACAATCACT
>NW_021400927.1:0-487 GCF_001605985.2 Dendrobium catenatum | reverse complement strand
ATTTGCCGCTTCTTTTGTTTGGTAGATTATTTATAGATATAATATGATATCTATCTATTACATCTTGTTATCTGAGGATTTTTGAATCACAATTTTCCTTTATTTTACGTATCTTGCATTTTTTACTCAAGGTATTGGCATCTAGGACAATTTCCCCATTAAGTGGAGAGCAAACAGCTGCATAACTTCCTGGTGATTGGATATCCATAGAGCATAACAGCCATTGGTTTTGGTACTCTGTGTATGCAAGGTATATGTTGTATCATCTTCAATGCAGGAATTTTGGAAAATCATATAGTATAACTTTTTTATTCATTTTTGGTGCTCTTCGATGATTCTTAATCTTAGATAGTTTCACAAAAGTGTTGTCTAAAAGTTTGCTTAATCTATATATAATAAACAAGTAAGTTAGCACCCAAAGATCCTGGTGGTGCCTGATTGGATGAGAATATTCATTTTTGGGATGGACTCCAGTTGCATCTAAAGC
>NW_021400926.1:0-315 GCF_001605985.2 Dendrobium catenatum | reverse complement strand
TATATGTATATATATATGTATATATATAATTAAACCATTTTATAAAACCCTCTCCCCTCCCCCAAGTGAGAGAAGCGAGAGAAGGGGAGTAAAAATAAGAGAGAGAAGGAGAAAGGAATAAAAAGAAAATAAGTTTCATGCTAGTATTTTCTTATCTTTATAGTTGAGAAAAGTATTCTAATTAAGGTAGATAATCTTAACTCTACTTTTATTTTTATTAATTGTGTATTTTATCCATTTTTCTTCCTCCTAAAATTGAAAAAAAGTACAATATCACTTATTTTAATAATTTTTTTACTCTTAAATTTGATATGT
>NW_021400925.1:0-358 GCF_001605985.2 Dendrobium catenatum | reverse complement strand
ATTTGGGATAATTTTTTTTATTACTTTTAACTTTCTAATAAACTATGGGTGGTATATATGTAATATTAAAATTTTAGGTGTTAAATATATAAATAGAATAGTATTAAGTGGTATGTATGTAAATCTCCCAAAAAAAAAAACATATATAAGAAATAATTTTAATAAATTAAAAGAGTTTTGACCTGATTTTGAAGCCGATCCACCTTCGAGTGCCCAAATGTAAAATTATTTAAAATTTTATTTAATAAGAACCAACATTTTAAACTTCAAAGCTTCTGTATAATTTACATTTATATTAAACCGATAGTCCTTATTATCTTATTATATATTCCTTATAATTTTTACAATATATTTAGAA
>NW_021400924.1:0-232 GCF_001605985.2 Dendrobium catenatum | reverse complement strand
ACCTTCTTGAATAAGCATCCACATACGATAATCAGTACATTATAAAAACATTGACATGCGGGTTTTCCAAAAATCAAAAGGTAGGTTATCAAACAGGGTGAAAGTTCGTTCGGGATGTTAAGCCCTATGAACTTAGTCCCAAGCTAACCAAGAGGGGGGGTGAATTGGTATTTAAAAACTTTTTCACAAAGAAAAAAAATCACAAACCAAATCACACCACAAGAAATTAATG
>NW_021400923.1:0-334 GCF_001605985.2 Dendrobium catenatum | reverse complement strand
CATTCAATTCATGGTCAAACAAATTGACTCTAACATCAGGCCGGAGGAAAGACTGACTACTACAAGGGCTTGTGCCAACTTGGCCAGAATCGGACATTGCCCTTGAACATCCCACCACTAGGAGACGAGGACTCGAGGCGTGGTTAAGTCTTCCTGGAAGTCAATTTCTTTCTTCGATAGAGTCTGTCATCAGAGACCTTGTTTGCAGCATTGTCT
Source organism: Dendrobium catenatum (assembly GCF_001605985.2). Classification (NCBI taxonomy): domain Eukaryota; kingdom Viridiplantae; phylum Streptophyta; class Magnoliopsida; order Asparagales; family Orchidaceae; genus Dendrobium; species Dendrobium catenatum. Next base: position 118 of record NW_021400923.1, on the reverse strand, counting down.
AGGTTTCAAATCTACATCCATCCTGGAGGCTTCGTTGCCGCCAACCTGTGCATCCTTCTGTTCTGCAGCATCTCCCACAGCAGAAAAAGTTGGAGTTGGAACTTTGACTTCTTCAAAA
>NW_021400922.1:0-203 GCF_001605985.2 Dendrobium catenatum | reverse complement strand
AAGGGCCTCGGGACGATCGATATTCGCCTGATCGTACTGTACGATATCTATCGCACTGTACGATTTGACTGCCTTTTCCCGAAACGACCGGTCAGAATATTAATTAGATAACGTACTGTACGATCCCAGGTCGTACTATACAATTTACGGAAATTCCTATAAATAACCTTGCCTAGGCTGTTCAATTCACTCAACCCTCTCCT
>NW_021400921.1:0-1572 GCF_001605985.2 Dendrobium catenatum | reverse complement strand
TCAGCTCGCGAGCCGGCTTGACTCGTTTGCACCCCTAAGTGTATATATCTAATATAATTAATTGTTAATATAGTAACAACTCAGCATCTGATGATATGATAAATTTTAGCTGGATTACTTTAGTCAGCATTCATTTTCAATTATCAAGTTAAATTGATTGAAAAGTGCCTTTTGTTGCATCCAAGAACATTTACGGCGGTAGAGAGATTGTGTGTTTAACATCTTAATTTTGTACGAATATTTAATACGCATACAGATAAAAGAGATGGGTGCAATATTCATAATAGACATAAGAGTTTTTATGTGTAAATCTCTGGAAGGAGGAAAATAAAGAGGCTTTGCTCAGCTGAAAAAAATTCATTAGCATTTAGGATTGATTACACATGATGATCTTTCTTGGGAGGATGCATTGGCTCACGATGATAAATATTCATCATATAAAGCACAATACATAATAGGAGTTGGAAGAATCTGGTAATATGAGAGAGAATCTCAGGAGAGTGTTGGTTTGTTCATTGGTTGGTAAGATCGTAGTCAGGCAACAATGGTCGGAGGGATCGTAATCAACGGGTGATGGTGGTCGGAGGGACCTTAGTCGGCAGGTGACAGAGATCGGAGAGACCATAACCGGCGGACTATGGAGCTCTTAAATATATAAAGAATACACTCTTTGCTTCATGAAAGCAAAAAAAAAAGTGCTATTTTGAAATATTCCTGAGTTAATGTACAGTTGGGGATTGTAAACAGAGAGAATTCTTTCAGGAGTTTCTGATGAAATTTCTTCACACGAAGTGTTATAGCAAGATTTATATAAGAAGATTATAAGTTCTGAACATGAAAATAAAAGAAAGTTACTGATTCTCATTAATTAGGGCATGGGTTTTGATCAGGATCTGTACTGCTCATGCGGCATCACGAGCTTCTGCAATAAATGACGAGGAGAATGCCATGATATTAAATAGTTTAGGATCTGCTTGAGGGAAAATTATTCTTTGTGGAGTTGGGGCGGGAAGAACTCTCCGGATTGCTGCATATTTATTGAGTATTTGTAAATACTTAGTAAAAATGTAACAAATCAGTAAATACGCAGTTGCAAGTATTTGCTGAGTATTTATAAATACTCAGTAAATACGCAGCAAATCCGGACAGTTCTATTCGCCTGGACTATGTACAGAATAATTTATCGCGTTTGAGAGACATGTAGCAAAATTAGGTTGATTTTTCTTAATGACAATACAATAATAATACAAATCACAACACTTAAACTAATTAAAAAAATTAAGCATTAATATTAATGCGTGAAATTATTATTTTTTAATCATTTATTGTGCATTTTTTTTCTTTTTTATAGGCATAAGAGCCAAAAATTGAATACAAGAGGGAAAAAAAAAAGAGATACCAAAATAATTGAAATTGAACTATAAGTAGTTCAAAACTCCAAAGATAAATCACTATGAATAAATTATAACTCTAAAGAGTAAAACATTCAGTAAGAACAATTCTGTCTTACTTTTAATTTGCTATTCAACAACTCAATAAATGAGAAAGAAAGTTTTTCATAAATAATTAATT
>NW_021400920.1:0-570 GCF_001605985.2 Dendrobium catenatum | reverse complement strand
ATGATTCAAAGTGGTTATTCTGTTCCGTCACGTATTATAGATGAAATCAAAACTGAGACCCCTTTTCTGAATGGAGTAGAGTAGAACAAATTTATGCTAAATTAAATGCTAAATATATTAATTGTTTGTTCTATGCTTTAAATTCTGAAGATTATATGAGAATCTTTACATGTACTACCGGCAAGGAAATTTGGAACGTTTGTGCATTATATATGAAGGTTCTAGTGAATTCAAGCAATTTAAGTTGAATTTTTTGATGCATGACTATGAACTCTTTAGCATGAAATCTTATGAGACGATCTTAGACATGTATACTAGGTGTATTCAAATAATAACATCATTGCATGCTTTAGGTAAAGAATTTTCAAACTTTGAAATAGTCAAAAAATTCTATATTGTTTACTTGATAAGTTTAATACTAAAGTTGTTGTTATTTACGAATCAAAAAATTTAAATGAGATTTCTATTGATAATTTAATTATCTCACTCATTACCTACGAACAATATTTGGGTCAAAGAATTTTGGATGCAGATGAAACAATAATGCTAAAAGCTGAAGACATGGAGAAA
>NW_021400919.1:0-263 GCF_001605985.2 Dendrobium catenatum | reverse complement strand
AGAAAATTAACCACAAAAGCACTTAACCAAATAAGTAGTAATGGAAATAAAATTTTGGAACTAATATGGGTAAACATAGAGATCTCCTAATGAGATATCAATTGCACCACTTATAAAATCATCCCAACTAACAAAATAGGAGAATAAAAGAACATGCAGAGGAGATACATTAAGAAATAAATCAATGCATACAATCCATATATAATATTAAAGCAGAAAAAACCCTCCCAAATAAGAATGCTCACAAAATCAAAACAAATCAA
>NW_021400918.1:0-442 GCF_001605985.2 Dendrobium catenatum | reverse complement strand
ATCGTAAAAACGTAGTGCCGTAGGGATTGTTGACAAGGATATTAATCAAGCTCCTACTCTTCATGTTAGACTACCTATCTGACATAATGATAACACCAGTCTCAATTCATGTCCGTTTAATATCATTAATGCTATGCTCTGTATTCTGCAGCTCATCCTTCAAAATTCATGTTCGCAACTCGTACATGGAAGGTGCCTTCAACCCTCTCCCATACAACCCTACAGACCGCAACATATTGAAGTAGGCTGGCGATGTTGCAACATTAAATGGTATGTCATTCTAAAAAAAAAATCTGTCAATATCCGTGCAAGCCTGCCGTCGACCCTCTCTGGTACCAGCCGCAGGCAACGTTTAAAATTGCGCAATAAAAGGCGTGCCTTGAGGCGCGCCTCAGCTCAATTTCGTCTAATTAAGCCTCAAAGCCTACGCAATAAGTTAGTT
>NW_021400917.1:0-265 GCF_001605985.2 Dendrobium catenatum | reverse complement strand
GATACGGAGAGAGAAAGAGAAAGAGAGAGAGAGAGCACAAAAGGGCAAGAATGAGAGATAGAGAGAGAAAGTAAAAGAGAGCAAGAGAGAGCAACGGAGAGAAAGAGAAAGAGAGGGAGAGAGCAAGAAAGAGCAAAGGAGAAAGCAAGAGAGAGTTGGAGATAGAGAGAGAGAGAGATAGAGAGAGAGGGTATGAGAGAGAGAGCAAGGAAGAGCAAGAGAGAGAGAGCGAGCAAGGAAGAGCAAGAGAGAGCAAGAGAAAGAG
>NW_021400916.1:0-581 GCF_001605985.2 Dendrobium catenatum | reverse complement strand
ATATGTGCTAATAAAACTAATGTCCCCTCGGCCTGTATATTTCAAAACATGTGGTTAACTCATAAGGAGTTTATGAATGTGGTTTACAATAATTGGCATGCCACTATCTCTCCTGATAACAATATTAAGGGTATGTATCATCTCAGGGACAAGTTGAGTAGATTAAAATAGGTCCTTAGAGGGTGGAACAACAATGTTTTTAGGATTATATTTTTTAATATTAAGGAAGCCGAAGATAAGGTGTTGGAGTTGGATACGATGTATTTGGTGAATCCCATAAGTGCCAATCTCTCTAATCTTAATAATGCTGAAGTTACATTTTTTTAGTTGCAAAATAAAGAAGAGATCTTCTAGAGACAGATATGGAGGGGGATAAGAACACCAATTTTTTCATGCTTTGGTCAATAAGAATAGAATTAAGAGTTATATCCACAAAGCTATTCACAACATGGGCGTGTTTATGATATGGACGATTTAATTGTTAAATCTAGGGTGGAGCATTTTAGAGAGGTTTTTAATAACAATAGTTATACTCCCCCATTACGAATCCCAATGTGATTCCTTGCATTATTGGTGAGGAA
>NW_021400915.1:0-506 GCF_001605985.2 Dendrobium catenatum | reverse complement strand
TTCAGAGTGTATAATACTTATGTATAGTGTGTATAATGCTTGTACATAACATGTATAAATATGTTAATAGTGTGTATAATACTTGCATATAACATTGAACTTAGTGTAGATTGCTTGTATAAACTTATATCTAATGTGTATAATTCATGTATACAGTATGTGCAATGCTCGTGTATAGCATGTATATAGTGTGTATAATGTGTGTACATAACATGTATAAACTAATATATAATATGTTTAATACTTATACATAGCATGTATAAAATTTTACATATTATATATAATCTTTATACAAACTTATACATAGTGTGTATAGCACTTGTACATAGCATGAATAATGGTTGTACATAGCTGTTATAAACTTGTATAAACTAGTATATTACGTGAATAAACTTGTACATAGTGTGTATAATACTTGTGCAAAATATGTACAAACTTATATATAGTGTGTAAAATGTTTGAACATAGAGTGTATAAACTTGTTTAATACATGTATAATGCTTGCA
>NW_021400914.1:0-475 GCF_001605985.2 Dendrobium catenatum | reverse complement strand
TTAAAACATAACATGCTATGTTAACTGCTTCTACCCAAAAGTATCTAGGAAGGGTGTACTCCGCTAACTTGCCCTAGCTGTTTCTACCAAGGTTCTATTCTTCCTTTTTGTTATACCATTTTGTTGTGGTGTTCTAGGGGCTAAGAAATTATGTTCTATTCCTAGCTCTTGACAATGATTCAAATCTATCATTTTGAAATTCTCCACCTTGATCGCTATGAATTATTGAGATTTCACAACCCAATTTCCATTGAATCCATGTGGAGAAAACCTTAAATTCATCAAAAGACTCATTTTTATGTGCTAAGAATCTTACCCAAGTGAATCTAATGAAGTCATCTACAATCACAAATTCATAAATTTTTTCACCTAGGCTGGCTATACTAACGGGTCCAAATAAGACCATGTGTAGGATTTCTAGTGGCCTAGCGGTGATCACATCTCTAATTGAATGAAAAGATGATTTGAATTGTTT
>NW_021400913.1:0-1419 GCF_001605985.2 Dendrobium catenatum | reverse complement strand
GCAGTCGTTGCCTATCCCTGAGTGGAAGTGGGAGGAGATAACAATGGATTTTGCTATGGGTTTTCCTCGATCAAGGAAAGGGCACAATTCCATTTGGGTGATTGTAGATCGATTGACAAAGTTTGCTCATTTTCTTCTGATCAGGCAGACTGATCCGGTGGATCGATTGGCACAGGTGTATGTGAAAGAGATTGTCAGATTACATGGTGTGCCTAAGGTGATTGTTTCTGATCGACATGGACGGTTTACTTCCATACTTTGGAAGGGTATTCGGCAAGGTTTGGGTACGAAGTTACATTTCAGTACAGCTTTTCATCCGCAGACTAACGGGCAGTCTGAAAGGACTATTCAGGTACTGGAAGATCTGCTAAGGCTATGTGTTTTAGATTTTGGAGGAAGCTGGGAAGATCATATTCCTATGATAGAGTTTGCTTACAATAATAGTTTTCAGTCCAGTATTGGTATGGCACCTTATGAAGCTTTGTATGGTCGGAAGTGTAGAACTCCTTTGACTCTGACTGAGGTTGGAGATAGAAAGGAGATGGGTGCCACTTTTGTAGATGAAACTATTAAGAAAGTCAATTTGATTAAAGAAAGGTTGAAAGCTGCATAAGATCGACAGCAGAAATTTTACAATCAGAAGCACAGGTTCCTTGAATTTCAAGTTGGTGACTTTGTGTATGTCAAAGTCAGTCTGATGAAGGGTGTGAGCAGATTTGGCACAGTGAATAAGCTCAGTCCAAGGTATATTGGACCGTTTGAAATTCTTGAAAGGATTGGTAAATCTGCTTATCGGCTGTTATTATCTGATCAGATGTCTGATGTGCACAACGTGTTCCACGTATCTACTTTGAGAAAGTGGATATCTGACTCTGGAAAGAAAGTGTCTGCTGATGAGGTTGAGATTCAGGAGAATCTGAGTTATAAAGAAGAACCCGAGTTGATTCTAGCTTACGATGTTCGTAAGTTGAGGAGTAAACAGATTTCGATGGTTAAGGTGAAGTGGAAGCACCGAACTGCATGAGAAGCGACTTGGGAGAAAGAGTCGGACATGAGGAAGTTGTATCCGTATTTGTTTTGACGGAGTTCTGATTGGACAATGTCGAGGACGATATTTTTTTGAAGTTGGGAAGATTGTAACATCAAGTTTGCTCATATCGTCCGTGCCGATCTGGGATCGTCCTGGGACGATCAGTTCAGATTTTGTTCCAGATTTTGTACAGAAGTTCTAGGAAAATTTTCCTGTAGGTATCGTCCGGACCGATCTGGGATAGTCCCAGGACGATCAGAGCATGGCACAAGTCAGAGAGCAAATCGTCCAAGAAATTAATTATCGTCCTGAGAAATCGTCCCAGGCCGATTGGATTTTGTTCAGATCATCTAGGACGATCGTGCGATCGGCCGGGCCGATCAGAAGGT
>NW_021400912.1:0-443 GCF_001605985.2 Dendrobium catenatum | reverse complement strand
TATCATGATAATTTTTATAGAGTTAAAAGCTCTATTATTTGGATCATCTCGTTTGACTCATTAATAATATTCATTTCATGTTATTATTATAAAAAATTGAAGATAGATTTCATCTTATATTATAATACTAAAAAATATTGAACGTTGGTGTACCTTAAAGTGTCATAATATATGTCTATTATGATACATAAATTATTATAATAGTTGGTAAAGGTGTCGCTTTAGTGACTGATGAAATGGGTTAAAAGTATATTTAAGCATTTGGTCAATCAAGGTTTGATGAAAAATTCTACCATAGACAATTTTAGATGGTAGCACTCATAAAAGCTCATCTAACTGGAGAGATTATTTTGTTCAGAGGCCAGACGTAGCACTACGTTTGGAGGTGAATCAGGCGTAGCCACATTAGCGGTAATGAGTAGTACCGAGCCATGGTACACAAT
>NW_021400911.1:0-246 GCF_001605985.2 Dendrobium catenatum | reverse complement strand
GTCTCCCGTATCCCGTCCCTGCGTATTTATCGGATATGCTACTTCCCAAAGGGTTATCGATGTCTCGATCCCTCAACAAACAAAATCTACACCTCAACCCACGTCATCTTCAACGAAGCTACATTACAATTTGCTCATAACCAAACTCAACCAACGCCTAATCCAACAATACAGTCATTCAAACCGCCTCTTCTACTGGTGCCAACTTCTGGCATACCTTCCTCTATATCCCATTCAAGCAACAAT
>NW_021400910.1:0-224 GCF_001605985.2 Dendrobium catenatum | reverse complement strand
ATGTGCAAAATAAAATTCAAAAGCGGCACAAAATTTTTCCAAAATTAAAAGATGAGCAACGGAACCAAAAGTAAAAGATGCACTAAGTGTGTCAAAAATAAAAGATGTGCAATGTGCGTCAAAAGCTGATAAAAGTGTCACAAAATGAACCCAACTTAAATTATCTTTTCTTTCTGTTAAATCTTAGAAAATCCTTATGATTCATAATATGTTTAAAACTTGAT
>NW_021400909.1:0-390 GCF_001605985.2 Dendrobium catenatum | reverse complement strand
AGAAATCTAAACAAGGATTCTTAATTAAGGCAGTCGTCATTAACAGATCATCCTAGATAATACGTGTATCGGCCAGGATGATAAGCTTAAAACAGAAAGAAGTTGTCGCCATAGATAATTAAGGTATTCTATATTTTTAAATAATTGGACAGGACAATCATTGATCGGCCTGGACGATATTTATAAATTATGCCTTAATTGATTAGAAAATCAAGGGAGTATTTAAGGATTATTGATACTATCATATCATCCTGGACGATCGCAGGATCGGCCAGGACAATCTATTCAAAAACCTTGGTTACTTCAAGATGATAAATATCGGCAAGCTCAAATTCAGGGCGATGCTCTGGACAATTTTCCTCTGATTTGAACTGATCGTCCGGGACGATC
>NW_021400908.1:0-402 GCF_001605985.2 Dendrobium catenatum | reverse complement strand
GCTGCGGGAGAATTGGTAACAATAAAATCAACTATTTAGAAAATTCTTCTAATGAAACCAGTGGTTCTATAAAGGAAGGGGAATCTACAAAGGTGATTATTGAATGCAATTCCAATCTCAGCAATGCTGTAAATTATGTAGCTAAAAATAATAATAATTATGGCTATAGTCCTTAAATTCAAGTTAATTATGGAATGAAGAGGAGTTCTATCCTCAAAAAACCAATTTCTCGAGACAAAATAGAAATTGCTGGGAAAAAAACTAATGATGTCCATAAGAAATCAGTCTGGAAGGAAGTTCAAGCTGAGAAAATTCTAATTGTGGAGGAGCAGGTTTCTCATTCGAAGGAAGTCAATAGAGATTCTAGTAAGGAGATCACTCAAATTCAGAATTCAGAAACCT
>NW_021400907.1:0-416 GCF_001605985.2 Dendrobium catenatum | reverse complement strand
ACTGTCCAACTGGGACAAGGAGCCAGGATTCAGCTGGCTAATGCTGTCATTGAAACCGAAAACACCGGAGCTACCATCCAGTTTGGTAGCGTTAACTTTCCGGCGATTGCTGCAAGGAGTGCCGCCATTCCTGTGAATGGTAGGAATGTTGAGAAGCCTGTCAGAAGACTCAATGCTACTGAAGCTCCTACCCGTCGGGTGCATCTGCCAGCACAACGACCTGTTGCTGAAAATCCTCGTGGTAGGATTTCTGTATTCGAGAGGCTATCACAGCCTGACATCCCAGCCACCAAGAGGATTGTGGCTGATGGAAAAGTCTCTGTGGTGACTGCAAACACCACACCCCTGCCAACCAGGTTATCTGCACCTGAGAAATACGATGCTGAGGCCTCCTCATATGGAGGAAGGCCTACAAG
>NW_021400906.1:0-727 GCF_001605985.2 Dendrobium catenatum | reverse complement strand
TAGAAAATTTCAAATTGAACAAACTTAAAGTCTAATCACTCAAATTAAGGTCTAATATTTAAGTCAAATATTAAATTTCTAAAAATTACTTCAATTTTAAAAGTTAACTTTTAATCTCTTAATTAACATGTTAGAATAATTCAAAAAAAAATTCCATAATTAAATAATTAGCCCAAAATTCCATAAAATCTTAACTTAATTATTAAAATCTGTAATTAATCAATTCAATTAAAATTTATCTACCTTTAATCCTTAACCAACTAAATTAATTTAATTAACCCTAATTACTACTAGATAACGAGAGGCCTAAGAGACTATTAACTTAGCCCCAAAGAAGGTGCAATAAACTTCATAGCCTCGATGAGCAATAAAGGTAGTGTGTTGCTACTTAGAATTCAAGATTGAGTTTTATATAATTTGATTTTTTGATGATAACAAAATATATTTTTTATGATTACTATTTTCTCATAACATGCATTTGATATATTTCTATTTGTTTTATATGTACTAATATTTCAGGGAAATCATACTCTAAACTACTGAAGACTTCAAAATAGAGTAGAATAGGATTTCAGGTAATGGAGTAAAAAAATTTTATTTTCTTGAGTCTGAGAGAGTTTGATTGTAATTGGGTAACTATGCATACAAACATATGGGGAGAGAGTTAAATTTAAATTGAATTTTTTTTTCCTTATTCGTACTATATAATGTCAGTTCAGACATATGA
>NW_021400905.1:0-304 GCF_001605985.2 Dendrobium catenatum | reverse complement strand
CCTATAGGATGCTGATAGAAGACTTACTCCTAGTAGACAGATCAATTGGGAAACCAAGGTAGGGAATACCTAACCTTAGGTCTAAGGAAGGGCATCACCCAACCCTAGGCCTATAGGATGCTGATAAAAGACTTACTCCTAATAGGCAAATCAACTGAGAAATCAAGGTAGGGAATACCTAGCCTTGGGTTTAAGGAAAGGCATCGCTCAACCTTAGGTCTCCAGGATACTGATAGAATACTTACTCCTAGTAGACAAATCAACTGCGAAACCAAGGTAGGGAATACCTAGCCTTGGGTCTAAG
>NW_021400904.1:0-226 GCF_001605985.2 Dendrobium catenatum | reverse complement strand
CTTAGGCTTAACAACCTAATTACTGGACTCAACACCAAATAGAAGGAATTTATCTTGAGGATACCTTTGTCCCTATAGCTAGATTAGAAGCCATTATAGTGCTACTAGCCTTTGCCTATTATAAGGGATTTAAGCTTTATCAAATAGATCTTATGAGTACCTTTTTAAATGGGGTAATAAAAGAGAATATGTTTGTAGAACAACCCTGAGGTTTTGAGAATTTCCA
>NW_021400903.1:0-296 GCF_001605985.2 Dendrobium catenatum | reverse complement strand
AAACACGAACCCAACGACACCAAATTCAACCCAATCCGAGCCCAAATGGGTCCAAATCAAGGACTCGAAGCGCTGTTGGAAGATTCAAACCACAATTTGAGTTACCAAACGGTCTCCAATTTTAACGAGCTTATACTCGAATCGAACGGCTCGGCGAGACGAATCCAACAAGCCCAAGATCCAAGATCACCGAATTCCAACATCATTAAGGCCTCCAAATGTCCAACGAATGGTACACAATCAAAGGGTTCAATATCGTCCGTCCATTCGACCACTCCCTATTCGCCCATGATCTC
>NW_021400902.1:0-212 GCF_001605985.2 Dendrobium catenatum | reverse complement strand
CACGAGCCTCCAACCTCGCCTAAGCCGACGTCGCCGACCTCCGGCCTAAACCGCCGCCGTCGAAGACGCAGCGCCTTGCCGCTGTGCGTGGTTTCCTCCGATCGGGCATTTCTTCCCAATTCCTCTCCTTCCTCTGTTATATATTATATAAGATATATATTATATTATATAAGATATAATATTATATATTATATATTATATATTATATATTA
>NW_021400901.1:0-507 GCF_001605985.2 Dendrobium catenatum | reverse complement strand
AACTTTGTGCAGAAGTTCGATGGAAGTCGATTGACGCCATTCTAGTGACGTTTACCAAGGATGTATAATCTATCTGAGGTTGTTTGTTAGAGCCTTTGCTCGATGATGTTAACCGATATAGGATCCACCAATGATGTAAGACCTATCCGAGGTTGCATGTCAGAGCCTTTTCTTGATGACGTTAACATGTATGGAAGAGGTCATGAGAATCTGCCAAGGATGTAAGACCTTTTCGAGGTTGTATGTCGGAGCCTTTGCTCGACGACGTTAACCTGTGTGAAAGAGGTCGGGAGAATCCGCCAAGATTGTAAGACCTTTCCGAGGTTATATGTCGAAGCCTTTGCTCGACGACGTTAACCTGTGTGAAAGAGGTCGGGAGAATCCGCCAAGGATGTAAGACCTTTCTGAGGTTGTATGTCAGAGCCTTTGCTCGACGACGTTAACCTGAGTGGAAGAGGTCGGGAGAATCTACCAATGATGTAAGACCTTTCCGAGGTTGTATGTCGG
>NW_021400900.1:0-245 GCF_001605985.2 Dendrobium catenatum | reverse complement strand
GTTAAGATCTTTAGACTCTGTAATTGCAGTAATTTTTGCATCATAAGCAGTAGGTAAACATCAAAGAATTGTATTTAGAGTAACCATTTCAGCATTAGTTAATTCCCTACAAAGTGCATGCAAAGAAGTGACAATTTGTGTGAATCTTGTGTACATGTCAGAGATAGATTCATTAGGTTTCATGTGAAATAATTCATAGTCACGTAAAAAGATATTGAGTCTTGATTGCTTAACCTCATTTGTCC
>NW_021400899.1:0-250 GCF_001605985.2 Dendrobium catenatum | reverse complement strand
AACGTCTTTCTTCATCAGCTTTGCAAATGGTTGACACATGCCTGATAAATTTGAGATAAACCGTCGTATAAATACAAGTTGTCCTTGTAAAGAACGAAGTTGACGAAGACTTTTCGGAGGCGGCATTTCTATGATTGCCTTGACATTGTTAGGATCCACCTCAATTCCTCGGTGCCGTACAACGTACACAAGAAATTTTCCTGAGGAAACTCTGAAAGCACATCTGAGGGGATTCATTTTGAGATTGAAT
>NW_021400898.1:0-287 GCF_001605985.2 Dendrobium catenatum | reverse complement strand
ACTTTTTACCGCGTAACTTTTGGTATGTTTCTGAGATTATATTTTTGCACGTTTTGAATATTTTTTGGAAGATTTTTACTTGGTATTTTGAATTCTGTGGTGTTTTAATCGTATAACGAAGTATCTAGATATTGAAATATGTTGCTTCAGTACAATGAAAGTCTTATATTGATGATGTTTTGTACTATCTGTGGTAATTTGATAAATTTCTAAATTTTATGAATTATGTGAAAATTCCGTATACTGTCGTTATGCCGCTAACGATTTTTCTGACGTAATCTGATTTC
>NW_021400897.1:0-242 GCF_001605985.2 Dendrobium catenatum | reverse complement strand
TCACTTAACAAATGAAATGGAAAAATCAAATAAGATTCAAAAATATTTGGTTATTAAAGTCTTTGGATAAAATATTCCATTTGAGCTGATTAGCATGGAGTTAAGAAGACTGTATCATTTTGGCAAATTTTATCTAACAATGCTTGGTTTGGGTTGGGTTCTTTATGCATTTGAAAAAAAAAAAGAAACATTGGAATCAATCTTCTCCAATGGTATGTGGTATGTGAATGAAAATATAATTG
>NW_021400896.1:0-289 GCF_001605985.2 Dendrobium catenatum | reverse complement strand
GTACAATGAGTATATCCTCTCCAATTTTCTTCAAAAAAAGAGTTGTATCCACACTTCCAATTTCAAAAGATCTCTCAAGAAGGAATGTGCTCAACCTCTCATACCAAGCCCTAGGTGCCTGTTTGAATCCATATATTACCTTTTTTAGTTTGAAAGCATGATTTGGGTGTTTAGAATTTTTAAAACCTAGAGGTTGTTCTTCAAAAACATCCACTTGAATTACCCCATTTAAAAAGGCACTTTTAACATTCATTTGGTAAAATTTAAATCCTCTAAAATAGATAAAGTC
>NW_021400895.1:0-294 GCF_001605985.2 Dendrobium catenatum | reverse complement strand
TGATTTCCTGATAAATTAAGGCATAATTTGAGAATTTTGTCCAGGTAGATCAATGATCATCCTGGCCGATAATTTAAAAATACATTATACCTTAATTATCTATGGCGGTAACTTCTTTCTTTTTTGAGCTTATCATTATGGCCGATATATGTATTGTCCAGGCCGATATGTTAATGACGGCTGCCTTAATTAAAAATCTTTGTTTAGACTTTCTATTTTAAGCCTGATCGTCCAGGACGATGTAAAAAATCGTCCTAGCCGATGTGAGTAAAAACAGTAATTCTAAGTCTCTCA
>NW_021400894.1:0-305 GCF_001605985.2 Dendrobium catenatum | reverse complement strand
TGGGTTGTTGTTATTCAAAGAGGGAACCTCTTTAATTTAATCAAATGAATTTCATTTGATTAAACTTAAGTGGACGGATAGTGTCAAGATCATTTAGGCAAAGTTTTTTTTTTTTCAGCCAAGTAGAAATGGCCCAAGGGAAATAGTTTATTTATATGAGTCATAAAAGGAGAAAGTGGATTGCTAGGTCCAGGACATGTTCACGCCTCATGTTCTCCATTGACTTGAATTATTTCATATGTATTATGATATTCTAGTACTTGTATGAAAAATTATGATATATTCTATATATCCGATGACTAGGA
>NW_021400893.1:0-353 GCF_001605985.2 Dendrobium catenatum | reverse complement strand
GTCCTCAAGAGGGTGACTAAGCATCCTGTGGTACGGGCAATACTTGGGATCATCTTTCTTGCTCTCATCCTCAGGCCTCCTAGCCTCTGGCAACTGAAAATCTGGTTTCTTTAACAGACTCCTGAAGATCTTCTTAACTGACTCCCTTTTAAATGGATAAGGCTTTGCCAATCTATCTCTGAAAGGAATAAGGGAGGGATCTCTAGTATACTGAGGAACTATCTAAAAGGGCTGCTTCTGAGGTGGCTGTGGTGGAGGTGGAGGGCTAGACTGACTAGTCACTGGCCTCTTTCCTTTATCTACTGCTGAGACCACACCTTTCTTTTCAAAAGTTTTCACCAACTTAGGACCCT
>NW_021400892.1:0-394 GCF_001605985.2 Dendrobium catenatum | reverse complement strand
TTTAACATCTTGACCAACATTCTCTATATCATTTATCTATTCCAAAAGATAAGTAATGGTAGGTCTAAGAAGAAGTCTTCCAGTATTCAGAATGAGGGAAGACAGGATAGCAAAAGAATAATGACATTCAAAGAACATATGAGAAACACTTTTGTTATGTGAATGACAAAAATAGCAAGCCAAATCAACCGGGATGTTGTGCCCGTTCAAAGCATCCGCAATTTTAAGGCCTCCCACTAGTGCAAGCCAAGCATATACTGAATATCTTAGAACATGTTTTTTATGCCAAATCAGATTTGCCCAAGAATAAGAGGGAAAATCCTTATAAAATTCTTTCATGAAGAGGCCAAACGATCTATCTCCCAAATTCCCCCAAACTAAGCAGTTAGCAGTG
>NW_021400891.1:0-216 GCF_001605985.2 Dendrobium catenatum | reverse complement strand
GAGCAACAACGTAAGCGTCAAACCGAGTCTCCTAACGGTCAAACCGAGTCTCCCAATGATCAAACCTCTCAATCAACTGATCAAAGGGTGAGTGCTGGTGGAGAGGGATAAGATCAAGAATGGGAGCAGGAGCGGGAGCCTCCTCCTCTCTAGCCCCCCGACCTTCCCCATCTCCTGAGTGGAGACGAGTACTATGAAGAGCAATGAAGGAATTGT
>NW_021400890.1:0-247 GCF_001605985.2 Dendrobium catenatum | reverse complement strand
ATTTCAACCATCCAACTTGAATTCTGTTGGTAATATCCCCTTCTATTTCACCATCACTCTGAACAATAGATCCAAGATATCTAAAACATGTATTTTTATTAATGACTTGATCGCCAAAAGTCACAAATCCCTCACTAGGTCTATTACTACTAAAATTACACTTCATATATATAGTTTTTTTTGTTTTAGGGGAAACCCGCCAAAGGGGCTTATGCGTTGATTAAGGGTAAAATTACATAGTCCTTAA
>NW_021400889.1:0-464 GCF_001605985.2 Dendrobium catenatum | reverse complement strand
ACCTCCATCAGATGATCTGGATCCCTCGCTCTTTTAGTCTGTACTTTATGTTGTTTGTTTCATGTTTTTTTTTTAGTTTGCTTTATTAGTCTTTGTTTGTTGTGGTGTGTTTTCTTTTGTATATGAACCCTCTTTTTGTGATGACAAAAGGGGGAGTAGGGTGTAGGAAAAAGCTTTTGGATTTTGGGTTTGTATCTTTGAAATTTTAATGAAACCTTTTTTTTTTAAATTTTCCTACTTGTGTTTGCTATCATCAAAAAGGGGGAGATTATTGCAAATCTATTTTTCATGGCTTGTGTTTTGATGATTGACAAATACTACTTCTCTTGTACTACTTGTTGCTTCTAACTTTTCAGGAATCGAAGATCGGACGATCAAGAAGAAACCAGTTCAAGATTGCGTAGATTTAGGGTTGAGTCAGTATGTACTTTTGTTTTTCTCTTTTGAGTCTACTTGTAATGGTT
>NW_021400888.1:0-361 GCF_001605985.2 Dendrobium catenatum | reverse complement strand
ACCTCAAAAATATAAAATAATAAAAATTGAAAATGGAGAAAATATTAAATGTCATGCAATATGTAACTAATCCAATATTTTTAAACCATCTTTAATAGAATGTTATTGAATTTTTTTTAATATTAACATATTTGATTTTTTACGAACGCCCTAGCCGCCTCTGCTATGGCGATTTTCCTTGCGACCACTGCTTCCAGCTCTCCGGCGTTTTCCTTTGACCGGTATTACGTTTCAATTTATTTTGCTGTTTTGTTTCTTCTTTCTCTAGGCACCTGCCTGCGGGCTAATTAAGGCTTTCGTCTTCTCCGATGGAGACGAGCTCGCCATCTGCCTTAACTAATGTTTGAGGTGTCCCCCCCCT
>NW_021400887.1:0-545 GCF_001605985.2 Dendrobium catenatum | reverse complement strand
GGCTCTGGCCATAACCGGTATATCGTGGTGCCATTTCGCGGCAAAACCACTCGGTTCAGAGGGCCCCGGGTCGTCGTAACCGTTTATCATGCGGTGCCATTTGATGGCAAACCGCCGGTTAGAGGACACTTACCACGTCCTTACTAGCAGGAGATTATTTGAGAATGGATCCTAGTGATATTTTGGACTAGGCATTTGGCTCTTTGTGAGCTGAAGTAATTTTCATTTTTGTCCACCTCGGCAAACTGTTACGGAGGGTGGATGAATTTTGCTTTAAGATATTGATGATTTGATTTCAAATTTTAAATATCTTGACATTTAGGATTTATGGAATTTTGGATTTTTGTATGGAGCTTGGAGGACATTTAAAAAATATTTTGTGAACCCCTCCGGTTGAGATTAGTGTTCAACACGGCCATCATCAGGGTGTACTTGAGGTCATTTCCATTTGATTGAACCCTGTCAACTCGACCAAGTTGTTGACCGAGGATTGGGTTTCTTGCAGGCTTTGTGCCTTTGTTTGTGAATTTTCTTGATTTCAGGCC
>NW_021400886.1:0-367 GCF_001605985.2 Dendrobium catenatum | reverse complement strand
CTTATTCACTGAAAATAACAATCATCTGATCCAAATCATATCCATCTCCATCCAAACAACATGGTAATTATAATTATCTATAGAAGTTCTAGATCATGAATTGTGTAGCCCTTCCAATTCAATTCTTAAAAGAATTCTAAATATCCAAATGATTCTCTTAATTGGTATCTCCTAAGATAACACTAACAACCAAAATCACCATTAAGCTTCATTTAAGTACAAAATGTCCAGCACATCACATAGAAGAGTTCATTTGTACATTCATTTCTGTTCTTTTTTGTTGCTAACATAAGTCATAGTAGTATCTCTTTTATTATAGCCTCGCCTCTTTAGTGCGGTAAAACAAGTATGGGCCCAATGCCGGTGG
>NW_021400885.1:0-330 GCF_001605985.2 Dendrobium catenatum | reverse complement strand
GAGCGTTTTCCTCCTGGTTCCGTAAAGAAATTGCATGCTAGAAGCACTGCACCTTTTAAGATAATTTCCAAGATAAATAGTAATGTTTATGTGCTGGACCTTCCCAAAAGTTTAACAGTAATCCTATATTTAATATAGAAGATTTAGTAGCTTTCGAGGGACCTGAGTTTAACCCCAATAATCCACTTTATAATAAACCTTATATGACCCCACCTGATGAGATCCCTAGCCTACGTCCACTCTCCAATTTGCCTCATTTACCCAATGCAAAGAAGATCGTAGCAATCCTAGATGATGAGATCATTTCTACGAAAGAAGGAGGGCGCGAAT
>NW_021400884.1:0-1670 GCF_001605985.2 Dendrobium catenatum | reverse complement strand
CGTCGAATTCCGATATCATTAAGACCTTCAAATGTCTGACGAACGGTCCACAATCAGGGCATTCAGTATCGGTCGTCCATCCAAACCACTCCAAATTTACCCTTGATCCTCTTCCAATTTACAGGTCATGTCATCCTCAAAAAACTATAGATAGCCCCTCATTTCTCTTGAGAGGATACCCAAGAAGAAGAAGAAGAAGAAGAAGAAGAAGAAGAGAAGAAGATTAGAAGGGAAGAAACTCCTCCTTGACCACCATCGGGATTCTGCCCGACTTCCACAGGATGCCAGAATTCTGCCTGAGTTACACAGGATGCTAGAATTCTACCCGACTTCCACGGGACGCTGAAGTTCTGCCTAACTTTTAAGTGACACCGAAACTCCGACCGATCTCGAAGTGACGCCGGAATTTTGTTTGATCTCCAAGTGACTCTGGAGTTTTCCCCAAATAACATCTAACGCTGGAGTTCTCCCTAGCCGCCGATTGATGTCGGACTTCTACCCGATGTCGGACTTCCGCTCGTAGGGGGGGCCCTGTCATGATTTCTAATATTATTTTGTGCAGGTGTTTGCTCAGCCCCCTAATAAAATGAGGGCTAAAATCA
The DNA here is from genome assembly GCF_001605985.2 of Dendrobium catenatum. NCBI lineage: Eukaryota > Viridiplantae > Streptophyta > Magnoliopsida > Asparagales > Orchidaceae > Dendrobium > Dendrobium catenatum. Next base: position 1,068 of record NW_021400884.1, on the reverse strand, counting down.
TTAAATTATAACTACTACAGGTGCTCCAGAAATTGCTTAGCCCTCAATAATTAAGAGCATGGCCAAGAATGTGGTTGTGGATGTTTACTTTCATTTTTATATAAAACTGCTTGGGATGATTTTTATTAGGATAACCATGCAGGTGACCTTATAATTTACTACTTTCTATTTGATGTAAAATTTGTAATAATAGTTAAGAGTTGTGAAAATAGCTTTGAGTGTGGATATTCTTATCCAACTCAAATTCCAAAAGAAGAAGACATCCTCACATGAGAGAGTCTTCTTCCATTTGGAAGAAAGAGTTGGATGGCTTTAGATATCTAAAGGGAAAAGGCAATGCCCTCTACCATGGGAGAATTGTCTCTTCGTTTGGATATTCAAGCCACGACGGGTCCAAGGAGTCCAATGAGGATAAATCAAAGGAGTCCAAGGAGGAGAGTTTTAAGGAGTCCGATGAGAAGAAAACTTGAAGACCAATACCCCACTCGAAGTCATTTGCGTCTGTCATAGGCTTAGAAATTCGGGTTGTTGGCAGTAGTGCCCAGCCACTTTATTTTCTGCATACCCTAGGTTGTAATAAGGGCAATTTGCCTATGGACATTTACTGGATTAGTTTATTTATATTGATATGTTTATTTCTGATTGCATAGTAGAAATTACCTATATTTTTTTAGGTTTATTTCTTGCATGTCATTTTTGCTTTCGTTTGAATCTTGTTATGCTCATTAAGGACTATAAAACATTTTCTACTCATAATCAAAATTTTAATATTTAAGATTTTAAATAACTTAGAAACTTAACGAACCTAGGGAACTGCTGGAATCGTCCGGGGTCACATGCATATTACTGCATTTTCCCTCTCCTTCTTATAAGACACATCCCTTTCTGCGGGTAGAGTCTAAATGATCTGGCTTATAAGGATGAAGTGCCGGATCTAGGGAGGCCTAATCTTTTCTAAAAATTTATTTTTTATAAGCCTATTTTTCAAATTTCTAAAGCATACATGATTTGAGACATTTCAACTAGCTTGCATTAGGGGTGTCAATTTTTGACACGACACGAAACACG
>NW_021400883.1:0-243 GCF_001605985.2 Dendrobium catenatum | reverse complement strand
TCTACAATAACCTATGGTTTAAGGGAAAATCATATACACATACAAGGCTTTTAAAACCCAGGGCCCCTATATTTAAGATGGTTTACCTCACTAAAGCCATTCCAGTAGTTTCCAACTGTAACACCTCTATTAGTAGGCATTATAAGAAATATACTTTTTGTTTCTTTAATGGGGGAGGGTCTTACTATACAGGGGGGGTGCAAGGGGTTTCTATCAGGTTGGGGAAGATTTATGTTTTGATTA
>NW_021400882.1:0-213 GCF_001605985.2 Dendrobium catenatum | reverse complement strand
ACTCACCTCATCTTATGCGTCGCACCGGGCTCCCTCTTACCGTGCTACGAGAGCGCGTATAGGTGGTTCTCTGGTCCACCGCAAACGTTGAAAATGAGATTTGGAACATTATACATTGCGTAACAGTCATCGGCGGTGCTGATGTCGAGGTCGAGGTAAGAGGTCTCATGGTAGTTGAGGTTGTCCCCACCTTGCTACAAGAGTGTGTATAGG
>NW_021400881.1:0-232 GCF_001605985.2 Dendrobium catenatum | reverse complement strand
CTACACGCTATGTTAGGAGGCTTCTAAGACTTCAATATGCTGCAGGAAAACTAGGGACAGCAACCTAACACAAGGTGGCACGTGTCTAGCAAGTTTAAGGTTGGAAGCTAAGTGTGGACAGCAACTAAGACAACTTTCCGGTCAGTTATAAGTCTCTAACAAGTGCAGAATTTGAGTGGGCAGCAAAAGTACACAACTAGGAAACTTAGTCTAAGTGCTGAAAGTGACTCCT
>NW_021400880.1:0-318 GCF_001605985.2 Dendrobium catenatum | reverse complement strand
GTGCCTTTGGGCAAGTGACGGGGGTCCCCTCGGCATGACCTAAAGGGGCTTTACCTTGTTTTTCCTATTTTCCTTTTTCACTGTCATTCATGTATGGACGTTTACTTTTATATGTTCAGGTCTTCTCCTTTTATTTTTTTGTCTTGGGAAGACATAGGTTTTCAGTTTCATACTGATGTTGTACCTTTGCTTATTTAGGAATGCAATATGCAAATATTCAGCCTATCTCTCTCTCTCTCTCCCTCCCTCCCTCCCTCTTCTCTCTCTCTCTCTCTTTACCCCCTCTTCCTCTCCCTCTCTCTCTCTCTATCTCTCTCT
>NW_021400879.1:0-302 GCF_001605985.2 Dendrobium catenatum | reverse complement strand
TGTTGATTTCAAACCAAATGAATTCCAAATTGAATGCGACCACTTCCAACAAGTTTCAAATATCAAATTCAACCCGTTGGACTCAAATCTAGAACCTGGGTCAACTTGGTTGACCAAGTCAATCTAGGTTGACCAAACAAGCCTTTAAGGGTCAAAATATGCATTTTGACTGAATTGACCTCCCCAGACCTTGGGACCACCTCCAATGGTCTCTAAATGTCAATTCAGATTGATCGAACCCATTTCCAGACCCCGGACCCACCTAGTTTACCAAGTCAACCAAGGTTGACCCAATCAACCTT
>NW_021400878.1:0-394 GCF_001605985.2 Dendrobium catenatum | reverse complement strand
AAAAAAAAAAAAAAAGAAAGGAATCCCATTTTACTACTATTAAAAGAAATTTAAGATATATATATATATACATAAGAATTTGGCTCCAAAAGAAGATATGATCTCCTTTGGAGGATATTCTCTTTTGAAATTCTATACATGACTTGGAGCTTTAAGATCATAAGCATTTTTATTGGATTCTATTCATATGATAGGCTAGAATATCAAAGTTTGTTGTGGTGGAACCAAGCTACCTTACTTTTATGCATAGTTTGTTGTATAATTTAGATGAACTTAATAGATAAAAATGTTCTTATATAGACTCTTTTATTTATATAGCATCATGCATTCATCTTATGGGTAGTAGCTTGCATTATTGGGTAGAATTTTCCTAGGTTTTTCTCTTTGTATATGT
>NW_021400877.1:0-237 GCF_001605985.2 Dendrobium catenatum | reverse complement strand
GAGAGAGAGAGAGAGAGAGAAAGGGAGAGGGAGAAAGAGAGGGAGAGGGAGAGGGAGAGGGATAGGGAGAGGGAGAGGGAGAGGTAGATGGTGAGGGAGAGGGAGAGGGAGAGGGAGAGAGAGAGAGAAGGAGATGGATTGGGAGAGGGAGAGAGAGAGGGAGAGGGAGAGGGAGAGGTATTGGGAGAGGGAGGGGAGAGGAAGAGGGAGAGGGAGAGGTAGATGGATTGGGAGATA
>NW_021400876.1:0-207 GCF_001605985.2 Dendrobium catenatum | reverse complement strand
ACTATCCATATTTGAGTTTCTTTCTCCTATCAGTCCTAATCTGATAGATATAGCCCCAAGTCTATTCCTATGAGTTGGATGTGATCAGGGATGTCAGAGTCATTAGTTTAGACTCTTTTGGAGGTAGGATACAGGGTCCATATCATCCTATGCTAGTCAGGAGTGGTAATGTTGATCACCTATCTTAGTTTTGGTTATACATCAATT
>NW_021400875.1:0-722 GCF_001605985.2 Dendrobium catenatum | reverse complement strand
CGTCCTGGACGATACACCTAATCGGCCCAGACGATCTACTTTTTCAACGATCGTTCGGATTGACTCCTCGGGCCGATCACCTGTGTCTAATCGACATGGCCGATTTCGGATCGGCCCGGACGATTGGGCCGCCTTTTTGACCAATCGGCCTGTACACAATTATTGTGCCCTATCGGCCTGGACGATTCTACGATTGGCCAAGACGATCTGGCCGTTTCTTTAAAATCAAGCCGTTCCAGCCAAGATTTCTCACTCTCAACTCATCTTCCTTTGTGTTTTCTTGCTAAACCTTCTTCTATGGCTGGTGGGAAACGTGTTCGTCAAGCGTCTGGGATTTCTTCGAGGTCCACTCTGGACCCTCGATTCAGGGAGGCAGAGGATCAGGCTGCCTACCGTCGCTACAAAGAGTGTGGCATTACCCTCTCCCGGACGATCAATCCTGCATATCTCTCGTATCTGATAATGGATCTCTTTGCCCACACCTCTCTTTATTTCATACTCAACCTTGCTGTCCCTTTTTCTTCTGAACTCCTCCTAGAATTTTATGCAAATCTTTGCATAAATTCTACCTTCTCAGCCCTGACCTCCTATGTGAATCGACGCCCGGTCGAGATCACATCTCAGGACTGTGCGTAGCTTTTACAGCTATCCACCACCAGGGATAAGCTGCACATACTCGTTTCTGATCCGGATTTTGATTGGTCCATGGCAAACCACTTCCT
>NW_021400874.1:0-287 GCF_001605985.2 Dendrobium catenatum | reverse complement strand
ATTGCATGTAGAACAAAGTACTAGAAAGCAAGAAAAGGTAAGTACTAAAAAACAATTAAAGTAACAGTTCCAAAAAAAATAGAGTAGTGGACTACTACGGTAAGAAAAGAGTACGAGCACAGAACAACTAAAACACTGACGAAGTATCAAAAATCACAAACACAAACCAACTCAAATAAGTACAAAATAAATCTCCAAATATTGTGCAAGCAACTACTATCTACTCAAACAATTAAACCTTCATGCATACTTGTTTATAAGAACTTGGTTGTAAAACCCACTACCCG
>NW_021400873.1:0-263 GCF_001605985.2 Dendrobium catenatum | reverse complement strand
GTTACCAAAAAACGCGCATAATTTTGTATTGACGAAAATTTTACCGCACAACTTTTGATATGTTTCTGATAAGATATTTCTGCACGATTTGAGTATTTTCTGTAAAGTTTCTACCGGTTCTTTTGAGTTCTGTGAGATTTTTATCGAATAGAAAATTATCAGGATGTTGGAAAATGTTGCTTCAGTACAAGTAAAGCTTTGTAAAGTTGTTTTATTCAATTTCTGATAATTTGGTATTTTTCGGGAATTGTGCATTTTTGCAA
>NW_021400872.1:0-322 GCF_001605985.2 Dendrobium catenatum | reverse complement strand
CAGTAAGGAGTGTTAAAATGGAGGGCTTGCTATGGGGGGCCTATATGTGATCAATTGTTCTTGTATTTATTTTATGTGTTATCTTGGTTGATTGTGTGGAAACTTACTCTTTTAATGGAAATGAAGGGGCTGTTTGGTAGCAGTAATTAGGCCGGATTTGAGTGAAATCCAGCCAAACGGCCTAAAATGCAAAACTAAATCTCACGTCAAAAGAAAGCCGCCGTAGATTAAAAATTCTGCCTTTTTGTGCTAAATCCCGAATTTCTGAAATCCTATTTTTCCCGTATTTACGAAATCCATTGGCTCGAGAGGAAGAGTCCGC
>NW_021400871.1:0-224 GCF_001605985.2 Dendrobium catenatum | reverse complement strand
AAAATTGGTTGAAAATTTTAATCCTGATGAGGATGATATTATGGATGAGGAGGATATCTATGTTCTCCACTATAGAAGAAGAGGATCCTCTCTTCCAGGAGACCCTCATACAGATGAGTTGTTGGAGGTGCCAGTGGAGGAGGAAGGGAGTGAAAATCCCCAGATCCGTGCCTTGCTACAACAGGTTAAAGATAAAGACACTCAGCTTAGTGATATGGCTAAGA
>NW_021400870.1:0-517 GCF_001605985.2 Dendrobium catenatum | reverse complement strand
CTTCAAGTCTTCAATCTTGTTCTTCTTTGGGCTCCTTCTCTTCAAGCTCCTTAGATTCTTTGTACTGGGCTACCCAATTGGATAAGAGGTCACTTCCTTTAAGGGGAAGGCCACTCTTTCCCCTTTGGGTAGGGAAGAAGTGTGGCCCAAATTTGGATCTCCAATTAGAAAAGGAGTACTCCCCTAAGGGGCATCCTTTTCTCTTCGGAGTCAAAGCTTTAGACCTATATATCCCAACTCAAAACTAACTTTCACAACACTTAATAATTACACAAATTACATTTTCTTGAAAATAAAATCTAGACTCACTTGCAGTGTTATCCTAAGAAGTTAATAAATAAGAAGCAGTTATTCCCAAGCAGTTATATATATGAAGAAAAGAAAGTAAACACACTGGACACGCTCTTTTTATTTGGGGGCTTTAGCAGCTAAAGCACCTTTGCAAGCATTTATAACAATTGATATTTATTATTAACTTAGCCCCCTTTTTGTTGCCCTGCATGAGCGTGGCCACCTG
>NW_021400869.1:0-209 GCF_001605985.2 Dendrobium catenatum | reverse complement strand
CTTTATGTAAGTTTGATCAAGCTGTCAGAATAACAAGGTATTACTCGATACTAGCATATCATACTCGGTATTAGTGGAAGTTATAGTCACATCAAAATAAACAAAACACAAAAAATATCATATACAAAAAAGAATTAATTTAGTTTATCGTACTACAAAAAATGGCATAAGCAAATTCGGCCCTAAATAAGGCCATATTACTTTGCCAG
>NW_021400868.1:0-611 GCF_001605985.2 Dendrobium catenatum | reverse complement strand
CCTCCGAGTATTGCACTAATACCAATAATGACTCTCCTTTTGCACCCACAGCAAGGTGGAGAAGCCTTTACAAACACTCTTTCCACCACTACACGGTGCGGCAGAGAACCGTCCTCTTTTTACACTATCCCCAGCGCTGGTAGAGAACCTTCGTCCTTTCACACTCTCCAAGTGTGGGCAGAGAATTCTTCATCCTTTTACACTCTCCTAGTGTGGGCAGAGAACCCTTCATCCATTAACACTCTTCAAGTGTGGGCAGAGAACCTTCGTCCTTTCACACTCTCCTATTGTAGGGAGATAACCCTTCGTCCTTTCACACTCTCCAAGTGTGGGTGGAGAACCCTTCGGCTGTTTACACTCTCTAAGTGTCGGTAGAGAACCAGATCTTCTTCACAATAATTCTAGAAGGAAGAGAGAAATGAGTGAAGTAATCACAAACCAATAGTAAAGACTCTTATCTTTAAGTATCAAGTGAATCCTTCACGCTGCAATGGCAAGAAATCTCCTTCAAACACTCACTCACACTCCTCCCTTGACTCTTCTTTCAATAGGCATGAAGATCAGTAGGCAAAAAGATTATATGGCACTTTAGTTTGGACTATATATAGGAA
>NW_021400867.1:0-2536 GCF_001605985.2 Dendrobium catenatum | reverse complement strand
TGTCAGGGAATTTAGCTATTAATTATATATCTGATTCAGATTCTGATATGATTCTGATACGATTCTGATACGATTCTGATACGATTATGTTCTGTTCCGATATGATTTGAATCTGATTTCTGCACGATTCTGATTCCGTTATGTGATAGGTCTGATCTGTTCTGTTTCTGATTTGATATATGTCTGTTTCAGTTCCGATCTGATTTTGATCTGATATATGTCCATATATGTTCTGATTTGATCTGTTTGTTATGAACTGTCCGATTCTGATTTCAGTACGAAGATTCTGATTTCTGTCTGATGTGTTTGGTTTTGGATTCTGAGAATTTTGATTGGAGGTTTGTCGCTTTGCTGAGCTGTTGAGCTCACTCTTGCTTTCTGGTGGTTTTTTTTCAGGTTCTGGGAAAGGGAAGGAAGTCCAGGACTAGATTTCAGAGTCTGATCAGTATAAGTATTTTGTTCTTTTTTTTTATTTTTGTACAGTCATGGCTTTTCTGCTCTGTTTCTTTCTGTCAGCCATGCACTGTATTTGTAGATGATTGTTTTGAGGAAAAGAAAGGAAAATATAGATGTTTTGTTCCGCTGCAACAGACGATTTATAGTAGCTCTGTGTCTGTCTGTGTTGTTGTTTTTGAGTCGAAATGATCTGGAAGATTCAGTTCCGAAACCAATTCCAAAGCCAGATCCTGATTAGTCTGTTGGCTGGTCGCGATCCGGCTCGGGCGGGATCCGTCTCCGTCGGGTCGGGTCGTGACAAAGCTATTTTAGTGGTATCAGAGCCTTGGTTTTGGAATTTAGTTGGATTGTAAAACAGAGCTATAGGAAATGATCAGTAGTGAGTTTATCTGGGGTAGTTTTGGTTTGTTCGGCTTTTTATTGTGTTGTTTTTGTGATAGTTTTTCCGGATTTTCTGGATTTTTCTGTATGGATCAGCCAGACCCAGACATGACTGACGGGCAGAGTTCCAGTCAGGCATTACCAGTGGGGAGTACATCCCCAGTGGCCGGTGCTGACACGCTGTCACAGTTTGCTACGCTTGTTGCTCAGATGATGAGCGAGACTCAGAGCAGAGTTTTTACCGTCCGATCTGATGATCTTGACAGACATCTGCAGTTGTTTCTGAGGTTGAAGCCTCCGAGATTTGAGGGCGCTGTTGAGCCCAGAGCTGCTGAGGAGTGGTTGAGGAGGTTGGAAAGACTTTTGATGGGATGCAGTGTCCTACGGATAGGAAGGTTCCGTTAGCAGTGTTTTTTGCTGGATGGAGAGGCTGAGCACTGGTGGGAATGCCAGCAAGCAGCCAGATTTCAGGGCAGACTGAACTCTTTGATCACTTGGGACGAGTTCACTGAGGTATTTCGAGACTGGTTTGTTCCCCCTTCTGCACGACAGCAGATGCAAGAGACTTTTCTGAGACTTGTTCAGGGTAGCAAGACGGTGATGCAGTACGAGGCTGAGTTTACTGCCTTAGCCAGGTATGCTCCGCAGTTGGTTAGTACTTCTGCTGAGAGGTGCTACAGATTTTTGAGGGGTCTACGAGATAGTTTGAGACAGCCCCTAGTACCTTTTCACATTTCTGATTTCTCTGAGCTTGTGGAGCGAGCTCGTCTGATTGAGAATGACTTGATGGCTACTCAGCAGCGGTGGACTGCGAGTAGGAAGAGGTTTGGAGGCGAGGCATCTGGTAGTGGTTCCTTTGGGAAGAGGAGATTTGTATCTGGACCTGGGTCTGGATCTGACTTTAGGAAGAGTGGAGGGTCATCTGGTACTGCTACCAGTACGACGAGTTCTGGTTCTGTTAGTACGGCACCTATGTGCCAAAGCTGTGGACGACGACACTTGGGCCAGTGCTACAGGATGGCTGGTCTGTGCTTCCGATGTGGTCAGCCAGGACATCGGATTGCAGAATGTCCACAGATGGGTTCTGATCGACGTTCTGAGTTCCGATCTGAGAGCTCTGTTAGACCTACTGGTTCAGCAGGGAGACCGAGGACTGTTCCTCCGCGTTCTGAGGGGTTTGCTGGTAGAGGTGGTGGTTCTAGTTCTGCACCACGGAGACCACCTACTGTTAGTCAGAGAGAGCCGAGTAGTTCTGTTGCTTCAGCTCCAACTCCAGTGCAGCCCCGAGTTTACAATTTGAGTCAGCAGGAGGCTCGAGATGCTCCCGATGTTGTGACAGGTACGATTCACATTTCTGATCAGCCCTGTCGTGTTTTGTTTGATTCTGGAGCCAGTCATTCTTTTCTGTCTGAGCGATGTTTTGAGATTTTGCATTTGGACTCATTTTTTCTTCCGATTTCTTTGTCTGTGAGCTTACCGGCTAGGAATCCTTTAATTACTCGGAAGTTTTGCTTATGTGAGATTGACATTTCTGGCAAGAAATGGAAATTGAGTTTGATTCTGTTGCCGATTTCATCGTACGATGTGATTCTGGGCATGGATTGGCTGAGTCTGTACGAGGCTCAGATTGACTGTCTGAAGAAGCAAGTGAGCTTGCTTATAGCTGGAGAGAGATTTGTATTTCAGGGCTTACGAGGTA
>NW_021400866.1:0-216 GCF_001605985.2 Dendrobium catenatum | reverse complement strand
ACGAAAAATTACAGAATACCTTAATTATTTATGGTAGCAATTTCCTTCTATTTTGATCTTATCGTCTTGGCCAATACATGTATCATCCAGGCCAATTGGCTAATGACGGCTGCCTTAATTAAGAATCCCTGTTTAGATTTTCTATTTTAAGCCTGATCGTCCAGGACGATGTAAATATCGTCCTGATCGATTTGAGTAAAAACAGAAATTCTAAGT
>NW_021400865.1:0-1567 GCF_001605985.2 Dendrobium catenatum | reverse complement strand
TGAGCATATGATGGTATAAATAAATATGTGTTCATCCAGGATGATCAAAATATTAAAAATCATTTTAATGATGGTTAGGATCACCCCCCCACAGAAATTGATAACAGGATCGTACATTTAAATGTAATTTCATACGCACGATTAGTAATCAATAACTGACATTTTCTGGAAAACTAACCCCCTCATATAGACAAAATTGCATATATCAAATACTATGATGACATCATCTTACAATACGAACCCTATTACAAACTAATTTTCATGCGCTTAACGTAGAAACCTATTATGTCCTTGCTACATAATTCATATGGGATAAAACAATTTCGTATAATACAAAAAGAACACTTAAAAATTAAGACATGATAATCAGAAAATCTTCTTAAAACTAATCATTTTTCATCAAATGACTTGCTTTCAATCTAATAAAAAAAACACACACACAAAAAAAAACACAAAACTAAACACATAAAAATAAACAAAACAAACAAGCAGAGAACAACTAAACAAATACATATTCACAACAAATCAAGTTTGTGGTATATTCAAATTAAGCATTAATATAAATCACACCTATCCTGGTTCTTAAGGTGCTAAATATGTCAAAGGCAGGTGATTTTATGAAAATATCTACAAGTTAATTTTCCATTGTAACGTGATTCAATTCAATCTCTCGCTTAGCTACATGATCTATATTGAAGTGATGCATTATGTCTATATGATGTTGCAGTCCATAACCCCTAGTATAAGATTTTGATGATGACAAATAATGTTGATTGAATTGTCTTATACTTCATTAAATATTTTGATTCTACTCTTCTCTATGAGTTCTAATATTTCAAGGAGGTCACCACTCAGAGAACAAAAGACTCGAGACTGTGTAGAATAGGATGTGAAGGAGTCTATAAATTTGTATTCTTTTTATTTCTTCATTTCTTGAGTCTAGCCATAAAAAGTATATGCAAATCTAGTAACTACGCACAAACATAGAGGAAGAGTTTTTTTTAAGGGAAATTTTATTTTTTTGTAGATCTTACTGTATGATTTTAAATTATACAGTACAAAACATTGTGGCTCAATGATTATCTTTTAAGAACTAATCGTACTGTACGATAACCATAATACTATATGATTCATTTTTGATCCAGAACCCTAGCCACCAGATTAATTTAAGCAAGTTTTTAATCTTTGAATTTTGAAATGATCGTACTTTATGATCCAATCGTATTGTATAAATATTTGAATACTTGTTAAAATTAACCCCCATGATTAGTCAATTAAATTAAGGATTAATTAATGGTTGGTAATTATACTATATGACCCTGTTTATACAGTATGATGAATCGATGCTATTTTTGGTCGTCCTGAAGATCATATCAGATAAAACCTTAATTTTTGAACTGATCGTACTGTATGATGTATATATCATATCAAAAACTTGAATATTTTAATTACTTTTATTATATAAGTTGGATTATACTAGATGATGAACAGAGATGAATTTTGGTCATCCTAGCATTCATCCTATATGATTAGAAGAAGTTTAGTACATCATACTGGATGATATTTG
>NW_021400864.1:0-436 GCF_001605985.2 Dendrobium catenatum | reverse complement strand
ATTAAACTTAAAAGAGAATAATAAAGCTTCTTTAATCTAGTTTTTTATAGATTGAGGCTTAGAATGTAACTAGCCACAGGGGTTTGTGCCCGTGGAAAACCGACACCCACATAAAATAAAATTCATTTGAGCTGATGTATAGAATGGGAGAAATATCGTGATTATCGGGTCATATATATTATTACACATTGAGATATGCATGTGAAAACTAATATCTTTCATGGTTAATCGTATGTATAATCCTATCTGCTCTCCCAATGGCCTGTTTGCGAAAAGTGTAAAGGCCTACGACCGTTTACGGGATAATACAATCATATCATTTGCATTCTGATCTCTGCTCGCAACATCCTTCAAATGACTGAACTCCTTGCAAACTTCCACATTGAAATGAATGAACTCTGAGGTTAGCTCCTTGAGTTGGTGCAGCACCTTCATC
>NW_021400863.1:0-208 GCF_001605985.2 Dendrobium catenatum | reverse complement strand
ACCCCTCCTCTTTCAAAATTTTGAATCTAGTCTATTCTAAGTCCTCTGAATGTATGGGATGACCCCTTGGCTACCCAAGGGATCTTTCTTGGAGGCCCAAGCCTTGGGCTCACTTAGGTTAACCATTTGGCTTGACTCAAGTGACATAAGAGAGGTCTCCCTTGAGCCATTTCTCAACCTTAATCAAATTGAATCCAAATCAAGGTGC
>NW_021400862.1:0-304 GCF_001605985.2 Dendrobium catenatum | reverse complement strand
TCAAACTATGAAAAAGTAAACAAAATTTTGAGATATTTGCCTTCTTCATATGATGCCAAAATCACTGCTATAACTGAATCAAAGGATTTAAACACCTACTCGATTGACAACTTACTTGGCTCACTCATTGCTTACGAGCAAGGGGTGAATCAAAGAAATCTTGATGCAGGTGAGAAGAAGAAAGAAAAGACTATTGCTCTAAAGACGCACAAATCGGATTCAAAATATTCCGGGTCTGAAAGTGATGAGATTGCCTTCATCACAAGAAAATTCAAAAGCTTTCTAAGGAAGAAGCAAAAGCATC
>NW_021400861.1:0-1452 GCF_001605985.2 Dendrobium catenatum | reverse complement strand
CTCTTATTAATGACTTGATCGCCCAAAGTCACAATCCTCAACTCTTCCACAAAAAAAAACACCTAGTTCACTCGCTAGCGCATCCATGGCTAAATGGTGAAAGCGCCCAACTCATAATTGGCAAATTTGTAGGATCAAGTTTCTTGGCTTAGGCAGGACAATTTGTTCATGTCGCTATTCCCGGATCGAGGGGAGAGTACGTCAGATGGAATAATTTCTTAGACGTATTGCCGTATCCCCAAGGGTTGGGCCCCCTTTTTATGGGTCAATGGAATCTTTATGCTCAAAATCCTGATTCCAGTAGTCATTTATTTGGTACCTCCCAAGGGGCAGGAACTGTATTCTAACCCTTCTTGGAGAATTCCATCCACAAACGAAAAGTTTATGGCTAATCGATATTGCTCACTTTTCACGTTCTTAAACTAAAACAACTGGACTGGACTCTCCTACTTAAATTGGACTGTCGGAACGAGCAGGTGAAGAGCTGAGTGTAAAGGTACGGGGTGAGTCCCCCTATCTTAATGGGAAACAGGTCCCGCTATGAATGAAAAGGAGTGGGAGGACATACTTCCGCTTATATCGAGGCTGTTTGTTCCACTTGAGAGGAAGGAGCTTTTATGGAAGCAACAACTATAGGAAATTTTTCAACCCGTGACTCATCTTTCATGCCAGTTGATGGCAATTCCAAAGAAACGATTAGGGAGTAGGCCCCCCATTATATCATTGATTCTTTCTAACAGTTCGGAGGTTAGCTTTATAAAAGGAAGATATCAATGAACTTCTATGAAATGGTTTCATAGGATTTAGCCAATTGTCTCGATTGTAAGATATCATTGATAAATAGGAATCCGTGTTATCAAATGATTTCCTGCATTTCTTTCTAGCATGGAATGAGTCAATCACCAGCTTTGGTATCTTTTTGAACAAAAATAGTAATATTGCTCATCCATTGATCAAGAATTTTCGTCTTTGGGAACTATCATGATCATTCAATAAGAATGGTTTCAATTTCGGTGAAAAAGGCCCAAAAAGAAAAAAAAAGTCTGTTATAGAGCTATCAAACTGTTGGAAGTTGCTCGGGTTGTGTTTAATTTAATTGAAAATAGGTGCTTTTAACAAGAATGAGTGGTGAATAAGGTTTCATAAAATTGGCTCCAAATTGTTTTGATGTAGATTTTCCACCTGTGCCGAAATGCACTGATATAAAATCATGTAGCTTTTATTTAAAGACTGAAGATTCCATATTCAGGAAATTGGTGCAAAGTTTAATGAATTCTTATGATTCTTTATATTTTTATTCTGTTTCACTTGACTATAGTTTAACTAAAACTATACAGCTGCATGCCCATTTATTTTAATTACTACAGCTTAATTCTTTCGATGTGCTTATCCTTGTTTCAATTGTTCTTTGAAACTTGTGCATAGCTTATTCTTATTGCTTACATAGCCATT
>NW_021400860.1:0-2700 GCF_001605985.2 Dendrobium catenatum | reverse complement strand
TTGTATATATATTAATTATTTAATAAAACATGTGATCTTATAATAATAAAAGATGTCATATGATAACAAAATTATTGCACCATCTTGTAAATATAGATATGGACATGTGGTTACTTTCACTCGGGATTTCTTTTGAATTGAGCTCGTAAATAGCATGATTTATGAAGATAATGCTCATATAATCATGATTAATTTTAACCATATGATATACTCATCATTGGCTTGTGATTTATCATGTTGGATTGATTTGGACAATTCAAGCTAAGCCCATGAGCTCGGCTAAGTTTTCCTTTACGCCAAGATAAGAATAACAACACTCCCCTCAACATTATTAGCAATTTAAGTGTTGGTTGTTGAGCTTCCGTTACTTAAGGGGTTTCACAATCTCCATCACTTAAGTAATAGATGTTAAAATCTTAAACATCGATGTGCCGTTTGGTCTAATAGTTAAATTTTTTAAGAAACTACATAGTTAAGTGTGTTCATCCCTGAGCATTTCTGAGATGAGTGACATACTAGGAAGTTACATGCACCAACATGATAAAATTGTGAGGCTCTTAAATCAAGCGGACAATATCTCGATAATTAAGTGTTTGGGTTGTTACACACACTCTCTCTCCCAGACATTTTGGCTTGTCGAGTAAGGAAGGGAAGAAGGAGAAGATGAGAGAGAAATCATGTTTTTGGTTGTCCATTTGTTTCATCGATTTTACAAAAATTGTTTAGATCTTATAGGTAGTTTCAATCCTATTTATGTTTATATATATAATTCTCTCTCTCTCTAGCTCTCGTTTTGGCTTGCCGAGTGAGAAAAGGAAGGAGGAAAAGAGGAGAAGGAAAAGAATGAGAGAGAAATTAGGTTTTTGGTCACCAATTCATTTTGGTGCTTCTACAAAAATTGTTCATATCAATATATGTTATTTCTATCATATTTTTATTTTCAAATATTTTGATTTTGATGATTTGATTTTTCCCAAATTGATTTTATTACATTTCACCTGATTTAGTGGCTTCCTCTATATAACTTTTTGTATGTCATATAATTGATTATTATGGATGTTTTTAACTGATTGTTTGTAATTTCATTGATTAAAATAACAATTACTACATTTTGTACAATTTGAATATGAATGCTAATTTTGGCATTATAATACGTGTATTGTTAATGTAAGCATTATGAATGAATATGAGTATATGATTATGTAATAGATGATTGTTATTAATTACTTTTGCAATATTGTGATAATAGTATGTGAAAAAAGTAAAGGCTATTTATTTGTTGACATTGTGTGGAGACTAATTGATATCTGTATAGGATTGTAGGTCGACGATATTATGATCTGATATTATCCTCTAATGATTCATGTGGTTCATTAATTGGGAGTTATGAGGAGTTAATTAGTATGTTGAATGGCAAGAATAACGACTCTATTTATTGAGCTATCAGTTAATGATTTATTGATTACTAAAAAAACACTACATAAGCTAGCACTCCTTAGTTGTTTAGTATAATTGCTTGGATATGATTTAGTGTACAATTTCACTGTTATTGATATTCTGTTACTGATTTATTATGCTATTATTGTTGATTTAATGTTACTCAACATGTGTTTGCTATTACTAAGCATGTGATATAAGATACTGAGAACAATAGAACATCATGCGTACACTCCTATACATTATTAGATAGTACTATATTGTATTGATATGAATGTTGACAATTTTTCTAAGCACTTTCACTTTGCTGGTTTATATGCTTTTTTTTTTCATATTTGGATATTACTTTTGTGATATATGATTTAAGAATGATTGTTTACAACTTTGATATTCATACTGCATTATTTTACTAACATACATATCATACTGGCTTACAGACTTTATTGTTACTATATGTCTTTTACTATTTTTGCATAGGCTTATGATCATATTGAATGTTATTATTAATACATGTCTTTACTATACGATTATTATATAATACTATACCATATTGCTATGAATGTTGATAGTTTTTCTGAGCACTTTCGCTTTATTGGTTTATATGATTTTTTTTAATATTTGGATATTACTACTGTTATGTATGATTTACGAATAAATGTTTATTTCTTCAAAATTCACACTACACTATTTTACTAATCAATATATCATAATAGTTTCAAACTTTATTGTTACTACATGTCTTTTGCTATTTCTACACAGGCTTATGATCATATTGATTATTATTGTTATGAACCGAGTGATTACATGCATACTGCTTTTTTTTTGTGCTTTGAGTTAAGCAGTAAGATTTTGGTGACCTGCTAAGCTTTTTAGCTCATTCTATGTGGTTTAAATGATTTCAAATCATGGAAAAGGGTTGAGAGTGTGAGACTAATCATTACAAGATTTCTTAGGTTTTATTGTTGTATAGTTTCTTATATATTCTTTTGTCTCTGGCCAACGTTAGAGAATAACTAGTATTTACTTTTTCCCCCCATAGACATATTATTATCATAGTACTATAATATTAATAGCAACCATCTATTACTTAATCACATATATATCCACATTCATTTCCAATACATTGCAATAAATAAATCATAATTGAGATTAATTCATAGTGTCAAAATGTCCCCATGGTAGGCAAAAGAAAACCCAACTAAGCACAAAATTAAATTTTTAAAAATTAAATAAACTACCAATGATTATATATAACAACATTCT
>NW_021400859.1:0-208 GCF_001605985.2 Dendrobium catenatum | reverse complement strand
AGGAGGTGGTCTCATTAAAAATTATAAATCCTAATATATGTAGATACACTATAAAATCATAATGCTTTTAGATATCATATTATGGCTTCTTTTGAGACTGCTATCTTAATGTTTCTTAAAATAATTTTTAGTACAAAAAAATGAAAAAATTATAAAGTTGCTTTAAGAAACAGTAAGAAAACAATCTCAAACGAAGCATATATGTCAT
>NW_021400858.1:0-776 GCF_001605985.2 Dendrobium catenatum | reverse complement strand
TCAACAAATGAGATCTTCGACTTAAAGCATCAGCAACTTTATTTAAAACTCTAGTTTTATGTTTGATATGAAAAGTGTATTCTTGTAAAAAAGAAACCCATTTGGCGTGTCTTTTGTTCAGATTTTTTTGTGATCCCAAAAATCGAAAAGCCTCGTGATTAGTATTCAAAATAAATTCTCGTTGAATCAGATAGCATCTCCAGAATTTCAAAGCTTGAATAATGGCATAAAATTCCAAGTCATAAGTAGAATATCAAGATCGAACATCATTTAGCTTTTCACTAAAATATGCAATAGGCTTTCCTTCTTGACTTAAAACAGCACCAATACCAACATGTGAAGCATCACAATCAACTTCAAAAACTTTTTCGAAATTTGGTAAGCTAAGAATAGGAGTTTGACTCATTTTTTATTTGATCAATTGAAAAGTAGTGTCAGCCTCAGGGGTCCATTTAAAAGTTCCTTTTTTCAAACAGTCAGTGATATGAGCAATAACAGTACTGAAGTTCTTAACGAATCGACGATAAAAAGATGCTAACCCATGAAACCCTCTTACCTCTTTGATATTCTTAGGAACAGGCCAACTTCTTATTGCTTCGATTTTCACAGTATCTACTTTGATTCCTTTAGCAGATATAATGTAACCCAAAAATGTCAAACTCGAAGTCATAAACGAGCATTTTTTTAAATTGATGTACAGCTTCTGTTCTCTCAAAGTTTTCAGAATCTCTTTAATATGAAAAGGTGTTCAGATGGATGAATGCTATAAATCAGAA
>NW_021400857.1:0-1950 GCF_001605985.2 Dendrobium catenatum | reverse complement strand
CTAGTCTTTAATAATTTTATTAGCGAGAGACTAAATAAAAAGGGCCCACAAAAAGCCCTAAAATTCAATTTGCTCCGATATTAATATCATACTCGAGTGACGATCTATGATCATTAAGTTCATGGAAGCGAGTGTAGTGAAATCCCCCTATTAGTAGCTTACTGAATTGGTAATGGCCGTATATACAATTAGTTCAGACTAATTTATTGCTTAGTACAATATGAAGAGTCCACTATTGGATGTGGTTAAAATAATTGTTTGTGTTATCCTATACTGGCATCAGTCGATCGGGAGAGTCAAATTATCAATTAACATACAGGTATGGTCGTACAGATAAGTAAATTTCAATCACCATATAATTTATTTCACAATCAACCAAAGATTATTTCCTTATTACATTGTTAATTTAGGTAAGATTTAATTACATCAATGACATTTATCGACCACCTATTATAATTATGATTAGTTATAATTTGAGAATTAAAAATATTACTTTAATTATGATTGGAAAATGGATATTGAATTCAATGATAGTCTAGTACGATCTGGATCATATAGTACGCATGAAATCAATTTCTTTAATTATGACCATAGCTATTGTTAATCGATTTTTTAAAGTTAGTTGATCATTATAGTACAATAAAGATCAAACAATATAATTAATTCAAAGAATCATACCCTAATTTTTATCACTATGTCACTCCTGGAGTGTGTATGTGATAATCACTAAGTTTAGGCATCTACCAAATATATAATTTGACTCATAAAAATGTGAAAAAATAAAGTCAAAATTACAAACTCTTGCCAAACACTTTAATTTTTTATTCCTATCCCACAGTGTTGAGATGATTAAGTTTACTACATTGTAACGGTGAACCCATAAATGTTAGTGCCACTAATAAACAGCATATTTGTAATATAATAAACTAATAGGAGAAATACATGGGGAATACTATAATAAGTTGTTATCATTAATCACAGAACTTGAGTTGCAGATGTTTTACACTCCCTTATGATCCTCGTGTCAGTGATGCGTTAGATAAATTTAACGAACTTGTTTAAAAGCTTTGACATATCATCGTATGGCATGAAAACAGCAACTGTTCAGTCCTTTATGAACTATTAAATACAAACATAACTTGATGAGGTTCTTAGGCATACCTTTTTGTGAAGATTATATTGGACTAATCGCTGATCATTATGTAAAATGATTTGACACCTTTTTGAATAGCCATCCAGAGAATTGATGTCGCTCTAAATTGTAACTGTACAATTATCAATCATTTGTATAATATAGTTAAAATTCAATAAATACTAGCGCATATCTATGGGTGAGCTCACTAAGCATTCATACGCCTCTCTCCGTTTTTCCTTCAGTCTCACTTTAAAATATTAAAAGTTCTAAAGGCTTCTGCTAAACTCGGTTCTAGAAGGAGAAGCTAGACAACGGCTTAAAACCAAGAGGGACTAAAATTAGTAATTCTTAAGAAACATCTGTTAATATAAAAAGAAATCCCCCTTTTAAAGCTTAAAAGATTATCTAACAAAATTTTAGTTTTTTGTCTACTGAGTGTTCTTGAAATGGAGCTTGGAGAACAAGATCTAAGAAAGCTTTGGGAAGAATAAAGGAAGAGCTTGTGTATGAGGGAGTAGTGTGAGGATTTCACATGATTTCTCTAAGAAACTGTCTTACATTCTTCCTACAAGTGTATGTCTATATTTCTTGGGTGGCTATGGGAAGAAGTTCTTTAGTTCAAGTATGTGGTTCTATGCCATGACTAGTTGGGTGAGAAAGGAGGTCGTGATTCTCTGCCAACACTAGGAGGGTGAGAAAGGATTTCTGGGTTCTCTACCTTCTCCAAGCAAGAGAAAAGGAGATTGAGATTTTCTGCCTTCTCTAGAAGGGAGAAAAAGGATTGAAGGTCCATTGCCATCACCAAAATGATGACA
>NW_021400856.1:0-1226 GCF_001605985.2 Dendrobium catenatum | reverse complement strand
GGTGGCTTCATCATATAGTTTATTCTAATTAATACATGTCTAACTATCTATCACAAGTTGCTAAATTTTTATGACTCAAGTTGTATGCTAATATATGTCTACGCACATATTTAATAGATAACTTGACATGACATGATAGGAACATGAACACGTCTAGAGTACAAAATTGATAAGTCGAAATAATCAGTAGGTGGTAGGATTAATCATGAGAATTTGCATCTTTTTTTTATTTTATGAGTTTGAGCTATTTTATGTTATGGATTTCATATCATTATGTTTTTCTTTGTTAGTAATTATTGTATTATGTTTAAGACAAGTTCAATGTAGCAAGGGTCTGCAATGCTAGAGTGTGAATGTGTAAAGAGGTGGTTTAGTTAGCTTTCAATTGAGGCCCAAGCATGGAGTAGGGGGTCGTCTCCTCTACTTTATTTTTTTTTTCTTCATGTTTTATGTTTGAAAGAAGAGGTGTCGTTTCATTAGAATTTAATTGTATAAGAATTTCATTGAAGAGAATAATTTAGTGCTTACACATTTGTAGAGAGAATTCTAATTATCTCCATTTAATTTTTAATCTAATCCTGCTTATAAGGCCTAGCCAAGAAATTCATATTTGTTGGACAAGTCTTGTTATTTGACCAATAAAAATATCAGTAAATTTCACCAAAATCTCTGGATCAATAGACCACATTCCATACTTCAATAATCTTAAATTTTAGCTTAATTGTTGCTCCTATCATTTATATAAAGGAAAGAAATTATGCATCCCCAGTACTTATTTAAGACTTCTCTCCATGGAGTTATATTTAAGAGTTATTATCGGACCTGTTGGTATGATGAAAGCTATTAATCTCAAATCAAGATTTTATTGCCTTATCTAAAGAGAGATGTTGATAGAGTTGTAACTTAGTGCATTACCAATAGAAAGTTAAGGCTATAAAGCAAAAAGTAGGACATTATTATGCCTTGTTCCTTTTAGGCCATGATAAGACCTTTCTATGGATTTAATCATAAGTTTACCTAAGACTCTTTGAGGTCATAATAATGTTTTTTTTGTTGTAGTTGACAGTTTCTATAAATTGACCCATTTCCTGTCCTATTTAAAATCTAATGATGTTTCACATCTAGTAAGGTTATGCTTTATGGAGATTATTAGACTCCATGGACTTCCTTTTACAATTATTTCTAATAGAGATGTCAAATTTGTGTCTTATTTATGAAAAATATTA
>NW_021400855.1:0-225 GCF_001605985.2 Dendrobium catenatum | reverse complement strand
TTATCCAATTAAATATTTAATTTAAAATTTTATAAAAATGAAATGAAAAAGTTATTTTAGAAATAAATTCTCTTGATTATATAAATATTATTCACATGTTTAATATAATTAAAAGAAAAAGATAATTTTAATAAAAATTTTCTAAACATGGTTAATAATTAATACAATCAATATTAACAACATCTATATATATTTAGATTTATGCTTATCATGATCTTGTTCATT
>NW_021400854.1:0-212 GCF_001605985.2 Dendrobium catenatum | reverse complement strand
AAAGAATAAGAAGTATGTCAAACAACTTGTCACTTCCATACTAGTTGATGGGTATCATTGGGTGCCACGCCTTCCATCCTCTAAAATGGAAGGTATTATGTTGACTGGGTCCGAGAGAGGCCACCATTCTGTTGGTATACCCCCAGTACCCCCTCCTAAGCCTATAGAGTTGGCCTCAGTGATTGTTAAGCCAAACGAAATTGAAATTCAAA
>NW_021400853.1:0-282 GCF_001605985.2 Dendrobium catenatum | reverse complement strand
ACTTCTTTAATAGTATGAGTGTCTCTTAAAGCCCATCTGCTAGAGTCCTTTGATAAAGCTATAAACTTCCTTTACTCATCTTCACTTTTGTTAGACACATTCTTCATAAAATGTTTTAGTAGACCTATATCAATAAATGGATAAAAAGAGATTTAACATGTCTAATTGTGCTCCACTTATTAATAATTTGAATTTGATGATAATATTTTATTATTTTATGAAATAAGCCTCAAGCATATCCTAATTCTTAAAACCATCATTCTTTTATTTTAAGGAGCTATG
>NW_021400852.1:0-316 GCF_001605985.2 Dendrobium catenatum | reverse complement strand
ACTAGAAGTGCAAGATGGACTGATGTTTGATTGACTAGAAATCATGAGGATTGATAACTATAAATGCAATCTTATAGTTTAAATAAAAAGTTGAGTGATTGATTGATAGATGTACTTTTAATTGAATATATGGAGGCATTGTTTAATGATTGATTACATATGAAACATGGTTTAATGTTGAAATGATTGAAGCCATTTGAAATTAGATGTAATAATGATTGATTGATTGAGAGATTGATGTTTGATAGGTTATTGTGAATGATGATCAACTAGATTTTAATTAATTTAATTTGATTGCAGGTTGAAAGTTGAGATT
>NW_021400851.1:0-490 GCF_001605985.2 Dendrobium catenatum | reverse complement strand
GAAAACAACTATGAGTCGGGATATTCTTATCCAACTCAGATTTCAAAAGAAGAAGGCATCCCTAAAGGGGAGACTCTTCATCCATTTGGATGACTGAGTTGGATGGCTTTAGGTATCCAAAGAGAAAAGGCAATACCCCCCCTACTGGGGGGAATTGTCTCTTCGTTTGGATATTCAAGCCACGACGGATCCAAGGAGCCTAAGGAGGAGATTTCCAAGGAGTCCAAGGAAGAGATCCAAAGAGTCCAAGGAGGAGAGATCCAAGAAGTCCAGGGAGAAGATATCAAAGAGACTAAAGATAGAAGACCCAATATCCCACTCAAAGTTGTTGGCGTCTGTCATAGGCTTAGAAATATGGGTTTTTGGCAGTGGTGCCTGGCCACTTTATTTTCTGCATACCCTGGGTTGTAATAAGGGCAATTTGCCTATGGCCATTTAGTTGATTAATCTTTGGATTTATATTGATGTGTTTACCTGGTTGCGTAGTAGA
>NW_021400850.1:0-306 GCF_001605985.2 Dendrobium catenatum | reverse complement strand
AGAAGAACTTTAGCAATTAATTTGTAGACCGTATTACTCAGACTAATAGGTTTGTAATGAGCTGCATAAGTTGGATTACTGATTTTGGGAATCAACACAATTTGTGTTTTTTTCCAATTCCTATTCATATCAGCTGTAAGGAGGAATATTTGGATAGATTTCCATAAATTTGATTTAATAATGGGCCAGTAACTCTTAAAAAAAGAATAAGAAACACCATCTTCTCCTGGAGCTGTGCAATCTGAAGTTCCTTTAAGAGCTTCTTCCACTTCTTCTATAGAAAAATCTTTAGTAAGCATCAATTTA
>NW_021400849.1:0-207 GCF_001605985.2 Dendrobium catenatum | reverse complement strand
AGCTCCAGGCTCTGATACCAACTGATGTAGTGGATCAACGGAAGACTCGACCTGCAAGAAGGATTTCGGTTTCTCAATCCAGGGAAGAAGAAGAAAGGCAAGCTCAAAGGCTTCAAGAGTGTAATATCATTCAATACCTTGCCTATTACAAACCCTCATATTTATAAAGAAAAAGAGCATTCTAGAAGCTCATTCCTAACAAATTAG
>NW_021400848.1:0-247 GCF_001605985.2 Dendrobium catenatum | reverse complement strand
TATATATATTTTTGAATATTTTAAAAATAAACAATTTATGCAAAAGCAAAACTAACTTATCAATAACAAAGATTAAAGGTTTCAACCAAGATCAAATCCCAGAAAAATGCAAAAGTTAAAATGCAAAAAAAATAGAAAGAACACACTAAAATTTATAGTGGTTCGGTCAATATGACCTACGTCCACTCCTTGGAGACTCCCTCTCCAAGTATTGCACTAAAAAAATGACTTTACTTTTTCTCCAACA
>NW_021400847.1:0-487 GCF_001605985.2 Dendrobium catenatum | reverse complement strand
ATGGCTTTTAGATAGAAAGAAAGACAGAACAGAAAAGTCATGACTGTACAAAAATCAAAAGTACAAAATAATACCTATACAGATCAGACTCTGAACTCTAGTCCTGGACTTCCTTCCCTTTCCCAGAACCTGAAAACCACCAGAAAGCAAGGGTGAGCTCAACAGCTCAGCAAGACAACAAACCTCCAATCAAAATCCTCAGAATCTCACACAAACAGAAAACATCAGAGCAAATCCGATCAGAACATTCGTACAGAAATCAGAGCATACAGATCGAATCAAATCAGAACGGACAGGATTATCATATCAGAGTCAGAAATAAAATAGAAATCATTATATCACATCATAGCTGATAGCACTTACATAAATCAGAAAATTAGATCAATCACATCAAGAGTACAGAAATCAGATAACAATTAGTTCAGAAAAAATCTTCCTTCCAGATATCAGAACTTTCCCTTATATCTCCCTTGTGCATATAGCACCC
>NW_021400846.1:0-221 GCF_001605985.2 Dendrobium catenatum | reverse complement strand
TATACAAAGAAAATTTTGCCCCCCCTAAGATGAAAGGTTGGTTCCGCCCCTGCTTCTACTCAAACTAAAGCTTAGTCGAACCCTTCTTCCAGGTTGCTGAATCCGGCGAAGCACTTCAGGCCTCCATCCAGCTAGCTTGCTTTACCGTGAATCCACTTCTTCCCTTCACCCGTATTCCTCTTCACTCCAACCAAGTCCTTCCCGTAAAAAAAAAAAAAAAG
>NW_021400845.1:0-479 GCF_001605985.2 Dendrobium catenatum | reverse complement strand
TCTTCTAAAGGGAAATTTGACTTAAAATAAAAGTGCCAAGTTATGTGAGAAAGGGCTAATTCTAAATAGAAATTGGAATGGAACTTAGTGCAATTCACCAAAATGGAGTTCGTCACTTATATGAAAATATTATGCAAGATTGTAACTTAAATTTGTCCAGATAATATTTTTAAGAACCAATTGTAGTGCAGACTTGGGATATTTAGCTTTATTGCACTTTTAAAGAACAATTTGTAGCGGAGATTTGGGATATTTAGTTTTATTGCATGTGCATTAAATGCACGTGAATAAAAATTTAAATAAAAGAATTCTTAATATGAAAATTTAAATTATTTTTTCTTTGATTAAAAGATAAAATTATTAATTATATCCCTATACGTAATTCAAATTAGTAATTATATTAGTGAAGTATAATCATTTTTTTAATTTTGATAAAAATGAGTGAAAAGTATTTCATAAAAGACAATATATATTTATAG